>NW_027077500.1:600000-852818 GCF_963924675.1 Phocoena phocoena | reverse complement strand
CGTACCCTAACCTCTCCCTTAAACCGTCCCCATCCCCTAACCCTAACCCTAACCCTTAACCTAACCCTAACCCTTACCCGAAGCCTTACCCTAACCCGTCCCCTAATCCTAACCCGTACGCTAACAGTAACCCGTACGCTAACACGTACGCTCACTCGAAACCGTTGTCGTACCCTAACCTGTTCCCTAAACCGTCCCTGTCCCCTAACCCTAACCCTAACCCTAACCCTAACAATAAACCTTACCCGAAGCCTTACCCTAACCCGTCCCCTAATCCTTACACGAACGCTAACACTAATCCATACCCTAACACGTACGCTCACCCAAAACCGTTGTCCTACACTAACCTGTCCCATAAACCGTCCCCGTCCCCTAACCGTAACCCTAACCCTAACC
This sequence comes from Phocoena phocoena, assembly GCF_963924675.1. Lineage (NCBI taxonomy): Eukaryota > Metazoa > Chordata > Mammalia > Artiodactyla > Phocoenidae > Phocoena > Phocoena phocoena. The sequence goes on along the minus strand of NW_027077500.1, from coordinate 852,422 downwards.
CTAACCCTTACCCGAAGCCTTACCCTAACCCGTCCCATAATCCTAACCCGTATGCTAACTCTAACCAGTACCCTAACACGTACGCTCACCCTAAACTGTTGTCGTACCCTAACCTGTCCCCTATACGGTCCCCATTCCCTAACCCTAACCTTAACCCTAACCATAACCCTAACCCTTACCCGAAGCCTTACACTCACCCGTACCTTAATCCTAAACCGTACGCTAACACTAACCCGTACCCTAACACGTACGCTCAGCCTAAACCTTTGACGTACACTAACCTGTCCCCTGAACCGTCCCCGTCCCCTAACCCTAACACTAACCCTAAACCTAAACCTAACCCTTACCTGAAGCCTTACCCTAACCCGTCCCGTAATCCTAACCCGTACGCTAACACTAATCCGTACCCTAACACGTACACTCACCCTAAACGGTTGTCGTACCCTAACCTGTCCCCTAAAGCGTCCCCGTCCCCTAACCCTAACTCTAACCCTAACCCTAACCCTTACCCGAAGCCTTACCCTAACCCGTCCTCTAATCCTAACCCGTACGCTAACACTAACCAGTACCCTAGCACGTACGCTCACCCTAAACCGTTGTCGTACCCTAACCTGTCCCCTAAACCGTCACCGTCACCTATGCCTAACCCTAACCCTAACCCTAACCCGAACCCTTACCGGAAGCCTTACCCTAACACGTCCCCTAATCCTAACCCGTACGCTAACACTAACCCGTACCCTAACACGTACGCTCACCCTAAACATTTGTCGTACCCTAACCTGTTCCCTAAACCGTCCCCGTCCCCTAACCCTAACACTAACCCTAAACCTAACCCTTAACCAAAGCCTTACCCTAACCCGTCCCCTAATCCTAAACCGTACGCTAACAGTAAACCGTACCCTAACACGTACGCTCACCCTAAACCGTTGTCGTACCCTAAACTCTCCCCTAAACCGTCCCCATCCCCTAACCCTAACCCTAACCCTAACCCTAACCCTAACCCTAACCCTTACCCGAAGCCTTACCCTAACCCGTCCCCTAATCCTAAACCGTATGCTAACTCTAACCCGTACCCTAACACGTACGCTCACCCTAAACCGTTGTCGTACACTAAACTTTCCCCTAAACCTTCCCCGTCCCCTAACCCTAACCCTAAACCTAACCCTAACCCTAACCCTTACCCGAAGCCTTACCCTATCCCGTCCCCTAATCCTAACCCGTAGGCTAACACTAACCCGTACCCTAACACGTATGCTCACCCTAAACCATTGTCGTTCCCTAAGCTGTCCCCTAAACCGTCCCCGTCCCCTAACCCTAACCCTAACCCTAACACTTACCCGAAGCCTTACCCTAACCCGTCCCCTAATCCTAACCCGTACGCTAACACTAACCCGTACCCTAACACGTACACTCACCCTAAACCGTTGTCATACCCTAACCTGTCCCCTAAACCGTCCCCGTCCCCTAACCCTAACACTAACCCTAACCCTAACCCTAACCCTAACCCTAACCCTAACCCTAACCCTAACCCTAAACCTAACCCTTTCCCGAAGCCTTACCCTAACCCGTCCCCTAATCCTAACCCGTGCGCTAACACTAAACCATACCCTAACACGTACGCTCACCCTACACCATTGTCGTATACCTAACCTGTCCACTAAACCTTCCCCGTCCCCTAACCCTAACCCTAAAACTAAACCCTAAACCTAACCCTTACCCGAAGCCTTACCATAACCCGTCCCTAATCCTAACCCGTACGCTAACACTAAACCGTACCCTAACACCTACGCACACCCTAAAACGTTGTCGCACACTAACCTGTCCCCTAAACCGTCCCCGTCTCCTAACCCTAACCCTAACCCTAACCCTAAACCTTACCCGAAGCCTTACACAAACCCGTCCTCTAATCCTAACCCGTACGCTAACAGTAACCCGTACCCTAACACGTACGCTCACCCTAACCGTTGTCGTACCCTAACCTGTCCCCTAAACCGTCCCCGTCCCCTAACACTAAACCTAACCCGAACCCTAACCCTAACACTACCCGAAGCCTTACACTAACCCATCCCCTAATTCTACCCGTACGCTAACCCTAATCCGTACCCTAACACCTACGCTCACCTAAACCATTGTCGTACCCTAACCTGTACCCTAAACCATCCCCGTCCCCTATCCCTAACCCTAACCCTAACCCAAAACCTTACCCGAACCTTACCCTAACCCGTACCCTAATCCTAATCGGTACGCTAACACTAACCCATACCCTAACACGTACGATCACCCTAAACCATTGTCGTACCTAACCTGTCCCCTAAACCGTCCCCGTCCCCTAACCCTAACCCTTACCCGAAGCCTTACTCTAACCGTCCCCTAATCCTAACCCGTACGCTAACCATAACCAGTACCCTAACACGTACGCTCACCCTAAACCCTTGTCGTACCCTATACTGTCCCCTAAACTGTCCCCGTCCCCTAACCCTAACCCTAACCCTAACCCTTACCCGAAGCCTTACACTAACCCGTCCCCTAATCCTAACCTGTACGCTAACACTAACCCGTAGCCTAACACGTACGCTCACCCTAAACCGTTGTCGTACCCTAACCTGTCCCCTAAACCGTCCCCGTCCCCTAACCCTAACCCTAACCCTAACCCTAACCCTAAACCTTGCCCGAAACCTTACACTAACCCATCCCCTAATTCTAACCCGTACGCTAACCCTAACCCGTACCCTAACACGTACGCTCACCCTAAACCATTGTCGTACCCTAACCTGTAACCTAAAACATCCCCTTCCCCTATCCCTAACCCTAACCCTAACCCTAACCCTAACCCTTACCGGAAGCCTTACCCTAACCCGTCCACTAATCCTAACCGGTACGCTAACACGTACCCTAACACGTACACTCACGCTAATACGTTGTCATACAATAACCTGTCCCCTAAACCGTCCCCGTCCCCGTCCCCTAACCCTAACCTTTACCCGAAGCCTTACCCTAAACCGTCCCATAAGCCTAACCCGTACGCTAACACTAACCCATACCCTAACACGTATGCTCACCCTAAACCGTTGTCGTACACTAACCTGTCCCCTAAACCATCCCCGTTCCCTAACACTAACCCTAACCCTAATCCTTACCTGAAGCCTTACGCTAACTCGTCCCGTAATCCTAACCCGTACGCTAACACTAACCCGTACACTAACACGTACGCTCACCCTAAACCGTTGTCTTACCCTAACATGTCCCCTAAACCGTCCCTGTCCCCTAACCGTAACACTAAACCTAACCCTAACGCTAAACCTTACCCGAAGCCTTACCCTAACCCGTCCCCTAATCCTAACCCGTACGCTAATAATAACCCGTACCCTAACACGTACGCTCACCGGAAACCGTTGTTGTACCCTAACCTGTCCCATAAACCGTCCCCATCCCCTAACCTAACCCTAACCCTAACCCTAACCCTTACCCGAAGCCTTACCCTAACCCGCCGCTAATCCTAACCCATACGATAACACTAACCCGTACCCTAACACGTACGCTCACCCTAAACCGTTGTCGTACCCTAACCTGTCCCCTAAACCGTCCCCATTCCCTAACACTAACCCTAACCCTAACCAAAACCCTAAACCTTAGCCAAAGCCTTACACTCACCCGTCCCCTAATCCTAACACGTACGCTAACACTAACCTATACCCTCACACGTACGCTCACCCTAAACCGTTGTCGTACCCTAACCTGTACCCTAAACCGTCCCCGTCCCCTAACCCTAACCCTAACCCTAACCCTAACCCTTACCCGAAGCCTTACCCTAAACCGTCCCCTAATCCTAACCCGTACGCTAACACTAACCCGTACCATAACACGTACGCTCACCCTAAACCGTTGTCGTACACTAACCTCTCCCCTAAACCGTCACCGTACCCTAACCCTAACCCTAACCCTAACCCGAACCCTTACCCGAAGCCTTACCCTAACCCGTCCCCTAATCCTAACCCGTACGCTAACACTAACCCGTACCCTAACACGTACGCTCAGCCTAAATCTTTGTCGTACCCTAACCTGTCCCCTAAACCGTCCCCGTCCCCTAACCCTAACACTAACCCTAACCCTAAACCTAACCCTCACCCGAAGCCTTACCCTAACCCGTCCCGTAATCCTAACCCGTACGCTAACACTAACCCGTACCCTAACACGTACACTCACCCTAACAGTTGTCGTACCCTAACCTGTCCCCTAAACCGTCGCCGTCCCCTAACCCTAACCCTGACCCTAACCCTTACCTGAAGCCTTACCCTAACCCGCCCCTTAATCCTAACCCGTACGCTAACACTAACCTGTACCCTAACACGTACGCTCACCCTAAACCTTTGTCGTACCCTAACCTGTCCCCTAAACAACCCCGTCCCCTAACCCTAACCCTAATCCTAACCCTAACCCTAACCCTTACTCGAAGCCTTACCCTAAACCGTCCCCTAAACCTAACCCGTAACCTAACACTAACCCGTACCCTAACACGTACGCTCACCCTAAACCGTTGTCGTACCCGAACCTGTCCCCTAAACCGTCCCCATCCGCTAACCCTAACATTAACCCTAACCCTAACCCTAACCCTTACCAGAAGCCTTACACTAACCCATCCCCTAATCCTAACACGTATGCTAACCCTAACCCGTACCCTAACACGTACGCTCACCCTAAACCATTGTCGTACCCTAACCTGTACCCTAAACCATCCCCATCCCCTATCCCTAACCCTAACCCTAACCCTCACCCTTACCCGAAGCCTTACTCTAACCCGTCCCCTAATCCTAACCCGTACGCTAACACTAACCCATACCCTAACACGTACGCTCACCCTAAATTGTTGTCGTACACTAACCTGTCCCCTAAACCGTCCCCATCCCCTAACCCTAACCCTAACCCTAACCCTAACCTTAACCCTTACCCGAAGCCTTACTCTAACCCGTTCCCTAATCCTAACCCGTACGCTAAACATAACCAGTACGCTAACACGTACACTCACCCTAAACCGTTGTCGTACCCTAACCTGTCCCCTAAACCGTCCCCGTCCCCTAACCCTAACCCTAACCCTTACCCGAAGCCTTACCCTAACCCGTCCCCTAATCCTAACCCTTACGCTAACACTAACCCGTAGCCTAACACGTACGCTCACCCTAAACCTTTGTCGTACGCTAACCTGTCCCCTAAACCGTCCCCGTCCCCTAACCCTAACCCTAACCCTAACCCTAACCCTAATCCTTACCTGAAGACTTACGCTAACTCGTCCCGTAATCCTAACCCGTACGCTAACACTAACCCGTACCCTAACACGTACGCTCACCCTAAAGCGTTGTCGTACCCTAACATGTCCCCTAAACCGTTCCCGTCCCCTAACCCTAAGCCTAAACCTAACCCTAACGCTAACCCTTACCCGAAGCCTTACCCTAACCCGTCCCCTTATCCTAACCCGTACGCTAACAATAACCCGTACCCTAACACGTACACTCACCCTAAACAGTTGTCGTACACTAACCTGTCCCCTAAACCGTCGCCGTCCCCTAACCCTAACCCTAACTTTAACCCTAACCCTAACCCTTACCTGAAGCCTTAACCTAACCCGTCCCTTAATCCTAACCCGTACGCTAACACTAACCCGTACCCTAACATGTACGCTCACCCTAAACCGTTGTCGTACCCTAACCTGTCCCCTAAACCATCCCCGTCACCTAACCCTAACCCTAATCCTAACCATAACGGTAATCCTTATCCGAAGCCTTACCCTAACCCGTCCCCTAATCCTAACCCGTACGCTAACACTAACCCGTACCCTAACACGTACGCTCAGCCTAAATTTTTGTCGTACCCTAACCTGTCCCCTAAACCGTCCCCGTCCCCTAACCCTAACACTAACCCTAACCCTAACCCTTACCCAAAGCCTTACCCTAACCCGTCCCCTAATCCTAACCCGTACGCTAACAATAACCCGTACCCTAACACGTACACTCACCCTAAACAGTTGTCGTACACTAACCTGTCCCCTAAACCGTCGCCGTCCCCTAACCCTAACACTAACCCTAACCCTTACCCAAAGCCTTACCCTAACCCGTCCCCTAATCCTAAATCGTACGCTAAAACGAACCCGTACCCTAACACGTACGCTCACCCTAAACTGTTGTCATACCCTAACCTCTCCCTTAAACCGTCCCCATCCCCTAACCCTAACCCTAACCCTTAACCTAACCCTAACCCTTACCCGAAGCCTTACCCTAACCCGTCCCCTAATCCTAACCCGTACGCTAACAGTAACCCGTACCCTAACACGTACGCTCACTCTAAACCGTTGTCGTACCCTAACCTGTTACCTAAACCGTCCCTGTCCCCTAACCCTAACCCTAACCCTAACCCTAAACCTAACCCTTACCCGAAGCCTTACCCTAACTCATCCCCTAATCCTAACCGGTACGCTAACACTAACCCATACCCTAACACATACGCTCACCCTAAACCGTTGTCATACCCTAACACATCCCCTAAACCGTCCCCGTCCTCTAACCGTAACCCTAACCCTAACCATAAACCTTACCCGAAGCCTTACCCTAACCCGTCCCCTAATCCTTACCCGAACGCTAACACTAATCCATACCCTAACACGTACGCTCACCCAAAACCGTTGTCGTACACTAACCTGTCCCATAAACCGTCCCCGTCCCCTAACTGTAACCCTAACCCTAACCCTAACCCTAAACCTTACCCGAAGCCTTACCCTAACCCGTCCCCTAATCCTAACCCGTATGCTAACTCTAACCCGTACCCTAACACGTACGCTCACCCTAAAACATTGTCGTACCCTAACCTGTCCCCTAAACCATCCCCATTCCCTAATCCTAACCTTAACCCTAACCATAACCCTAACCCTTACCCGAAGCCGTACACTCACCCGTCCCCTAATCCTAAACCATACGCTAACACTAACCCGTACCCTAACACGTACGCTCACCCTAAACCGTTGTCGTACCAGAACCTGTCCCCTAAACCGTCCCCGTCCCCTAACCCTAACCCTAACCCTAAACCTAAACCTTACCCGAAGCCTTACGCTCACCCGTCCCCTAATCCTAACCCGTACGCTAACACTAACCCGTACCCTAACACGTACGCTCACCCTAAACCGTTGTCGTACCCTAACCTGTCCCATAAACCGTCACCGTCCCCTAACCCTAACCCTAACCCGAAACCTTACCCGAAGCCTTACCCTAACCCGTCCCCTAATCCTAACCCGTACGCTAACACTAAACCGTACCCTAACACGTACGCTCAGCCTAAACCATTGTCGTACCCTAACGTGTCCCCTAAACTGTCCCCGTCCCCTAACCCTAACACTAACCCTAACCCTAAACCTAACCCTTACCCGAAGCCTTACCCTAACCCGTCCCGTAATCCTAGCCGTACGCTAATACTAACCCGTACCCTAACACCTACACTCACCCTAAACAGTTGTCGTACCCTAGACTGTCCCCTAAACCGTCGCCGTCCCCTAACCCTAACCCTTACCCTAACCCTAACCCTAACCCTTACCTGAAGCCTTACCCTAACCCGTCCCTTAATCCTAACCCGTACGCTAACACTAACCCGTACCCTAACACGTACGCTCACCCTAAACCATTGTCGTACCCTAACCTGTCCCCTAAACCATCCCCGTCCCCTAACCCTAACCCTAATCCTAACCCTAACCCTAACCCTTACCCGAAGCCTGACCCTAAACCGTCCCCTAAACCTAACCCGTACGCTAACACTAACCCGTACCCTAACACGTACGCTCATTCTAAACCGTTGTCGTACCCGAACCTGTCCCCTAAACCGTCCCCGTCCCCTAACCCTAACCCTAACCCTAACCCTAACCCTTACCTGAAGCCTTACCCTAACCTGTCCCCTAATCCTAACCCGTACGCTAACACTAACCAGTACCCTAACACGTACACTCACCCTAAACCATTGTCGTACCCTAACCCGTCCCCTAAACCATCCCCGTCCCCTAACCCTAACCCTAATCCTAAACCTAACCCTAACCCTTACTCGAAGCCTTACCCTAAACCGTCCCCTAAACCTAACCCGTAACCTAACACTAACCCGTACCCTAACACGTACGCTCACCCTAAACCGTTGTCGTACCCGAACCTGTCCCCTAAACCGTCCCCATCCGCTAACCCTAACATTAACCCTAACCCTAACCCTAACCCTTACCCGAAGCCTTACACTAACCCATCCCCTAATCCTAACACGTATGCTAACCCTAACCCGTACCCTAACATGTACGCTCACCCTAAACCATTGTCGTACCCTAACCTGTACCGTAAACCATCCCCATCCCCTATCCCTAACCCTAAACCTAACCCTAACCCTTACCCGAAGCCTTACCCTAACCCGTCCCCTAATCCTAACCCGTACGCTAACACTAACCCATACCCTAACACGTACGCTCACCCTAAACAGTTGTCGTACACTAACCTGTCCCCTAAACCGTCCCCATCCCCTAACCCTAACCCTAACCCTAACCCGAACCCTTACCCGAAGCCTTACCCTAACCCGTCCCCTAATCCTAACACGTAAGCTAACACTAACCCATACCCTAACACGTACGCTCACCCTAAACCATTGTCGTACCGTAACCTGTCCCCTAAACCATCCCCGTCCCCTAACCCTAACCCTAACCCTAACCCTAACCCTAACCCTTACCCGAACCCTTACTCTAACCCGTCCCCTAATCCTAAACCGTACGCTAACCATAACCAGTACCCTAACACGTACACTCACCCTAAAACGTTGTCGTACCCTAACGTGTCCCCTAAACCGTCCCCGTCCCCTAACCCTAACCCTAACCCTAACCCTTACCCGATGCCTTACCCTAACCCGTCCCCTAATCCTAACCCTTACGCTAACACTAACCCGTAGCCTAACACGTACGCTCACCCTAAACCTTTGTCGTACGCAAACCTGTCCCCTAAACCGTCCCCGTCCCCTAACCCTAACCCTAACCCTAATCCTAACCCTAATCCTTACCTGAAGACTTACGCTAACTCGTCCCGTAATCCTAACCCGTACGCTAACACTAACCCGTACCCTAACACGTACGCTCACCCTAAAGCGTTGTCGTACCCTAACATATCCCCTAAACCGTTCCCGTCCCCTAACCCTAACCCTAAACCTAACCCTAACGCTAACCCTTATCCGAAGCCTTACCCTAACCCGTCCCCTAATCCTAACCCGTACGCTAACAATAACCCGTACCCTAACACGTACACTCACCCTAAACAGTTGTCGTACACTAACCTGTCCCCTAAACCGTCGCCGTCCCCTAACCCTAACACTAACCCTAACCCTTACCCAAAGCCTTACCCTAACCCGTCCCCTAATCCTAAATCGTACGCTAAAACGAACCCGTACCCTAACACGTACGCTCACCCTAAACTGTTGTCATACCCTAACCTCTCCCTTAAACCGTCCCCATCCCCTAACCCTAACCCTAACCCTTAACCTAACCCTAACCCTTACCCGAAGCCTTACCCTAACCCGTCCCCTAATCCTAACCCGTACGCTAACAGTAACCCGTACCCTAACACGTACGCTCACTCTAAACCGTTGTCGTACCCTAACCTGTTACCTAAACCGTCCCTGTCCCCTAACCCTAACCCTAACCATAACCCTAAACCTAACCCTTACCCGAAGCCTTACCCTAACTCATCCCCTAATCCTAACCGGTACGCTAACACTAACCCATACCCTAACACATACGCTCACCCTAAACCGTTGTCGTACCCTAACACATCCCCTAAACCGTCCCCGTCCTCTAACCGTAACCCTAACCCTAACCATAAACCTTACCCGAAGCCTTACCCTAACCCGTCCCCTAATCCTTACCCGAACGCTAACACTAATCCATACCCTAACACGTACGCTCACCCAAAACCGTTGTCGTACACTAACCTGTCCCATAAACCGTCCCCGTCCCCTAACTGTAACCCTAACCCTAACCCTAACCCTAAACCTTACCCGAAGCCTTACCCTAACCCGTCCCCTAATCCTAACCCGTATGCTAACTCTAACCCGTACCCTAACACGTACGCTCACCCTAAACCATTGTCGTACCCTAACCTGTCCCCTAAACCATCCCCATTCCCTAATCCTAACCTTAACCCTAACCATAACCCTAACCCTTACCCGAAGCCGTACACTCACCCGTCCCCTAAACCTAAACCGTACGCTAACACTAACCCGTACCCTAACACGTACGCTCACCCTAAACCGGTGTCGTACCAGAACCTGTCCCCTAAACCGTCCCCGTCCCCTAACCCTAACCCTAACCATAAACCTAACCCTTACCCGAAGCCTTACGCTCACCCGTCCCCTAATCCTAACCCGTACGCTAACACTAACCCGTACCCTAACACGTACGCTCACCCTAAACCGTTGTCGTACCCTAACCTGTCCCCTAAACCGTCACCGTCCCCTAACCCTAACCCTAACCCTAACCCGAAACCTTACCCGAAGCCTTACGCTCACCCGTCCCCTAATCCTAACCCGTACGCTAACAGTAACCCGTACCCTAACACGTACGCTCACCCTAAACCGTTGTCGTACCCTAACCTGTCCCCTAAACCGTCCCCATCCCCTAACCCTAACCCTAACCCTAACCCTAACCCTTACCCGAAGCCTTACTCTAACCCGTCCCCTAATCCTAACCCGTACGCTAACCATAACCAGTACCCTAACACGTACACTCACCCTAAACCGTTGTCGTACCCTAACCTGTCCCCTAAACCGTCCCCGTCCCCTAACCCTAACCCTAACCCTAACCCTTACCCGAAGCCTTACCCTAACCCGTCCCCTAATCCTAACCCTTACGCTAACACTAACCCGTAGCCTAACACGTACGCTCACCCTAAACCTTTGTCATACGCTAACCTGTCCCCTAAACCGTCCCCGTCCCCTAACCCTAACCCTAACCCTAACCCTAATCCTTACCTGAAGACTTACGCTAACTCGTCCCGTAATCCTAACCCGTACGCTAACACTAACCCGTACCCTAACATGTACGCTCACCCTAAAGCGTTGTCGTACCCTAACATGTCCCCTAAACCGTTCCCGTCCCCTAACCCTAACCCTAAACCTAACCCTAACGCTAACCCTTATCCGAAGCCTTACCCTAACCCGTCCCCTAATCCTAACCCGTACGCTAACAATAACCCGTACCCTAACACGTACACTCACCCTAAACAGTTGTCGTACACTAACCTGTCCCCTAAACCGTCGCCGTCCCCTAACCCTAACACTAACCCTAACCCTTACCCAAAGCCTTACCCTAACCCGTCCCCTAATCCTAAATCGTACGCTAAAACGAACCCGTACCCTAACACTTACGCTCACCCTAAACTGTTGTCATACCCTAACCTCTCCCTTAAACCGTCCCCATCCCCTAACCCTAACCCTAACCCTTAACCTAACCCTAACCCTTACCCGAAGCCTTACCCTAACCCGTCCCCTAATCCTAACCCGTACGGTAAGAGTAACTCGTACCCTAACACGTAAACTCACTCTAAACCGTTGTCGTACCCTAACCTGTTACCTAAACCGTCCCTGTCCCCTAACCCTAACCCTAACCCTAACCCTAAACCTAACCCTTACCCGAAGCCTTACCCTAACTCATCCCGTAATCCTAACCGGTACGCTAACACTAACCCATACCCTAACACATACGCTCACCCTAAACCGTTGTCGTACCCTAACACATCCCCTAAACCGTCACCGTCCTCTAACCGAAACCCTAACCCTAACCATAAACCTTACCCGAAGCCTTACCCTAACCCGTCCCCTAATCCTTACCCGAACGCTAACACTAATCCATACCCTAACACGTACGCTCACCCAAAACCGTTGTCGTACACTAACCTGTCCCATAAACCGTCCCCGTCCCCTAACTGTAACCCTAACCCTAACCCTAACCCTAACCCTTACCCGAAGCCTTACCCTAACCCGTCCCCTAATCCTAACCCGTATGCTAACTCTAACCCGTACCCTAACACGTACGCTCACCCTAAACCATTGTCGTACCCTAACATGTCCCCTAAACCGTCCCCATTCCCTAACCCTAACCTTAACCCTAACCATAACCCTAACCCTTACCCGAAGCCTTACACTCACCCGTCCCCTAATCCTAAACCGTACGCTAACACTAACACGTACCCTAACACGTACGCTCACCCTAAACCGTTGTCGTACCAGAACCTGTCCCCTAAACCGTCCCCGTCCCCTAACCCTAACCCTAACCCTAAACCTAACCCTTACCCGAAGCCTTACGCTCACCCGTCCCCTAATCCTAACCCGTACACTAACAGTAATCCGTACCCTAACATGTACGCTCACCCTAAACCGTTGTCGTACCCTAACCTGTCCCCTAAACCGTCACCGTCCCCTAACCCTAACCCTAACCCGAACCCTTACCCGAAGCCTTACCCTAACCCGTCCCCTAATCCTAACCCGTACGCTAACACTAAACCTTACCCTAACACGTACGCTCAGCCTAAACCTTTGTCGTACCCTAACGTGTCCCCTAAACCGTCCCCGTCCCCTAACCCTAACACTAACCCTAACCCTAAACCTAAACCTTACCCGAAGCCTTACCCTAACCCGTCCCGTAATCCTAGCCGTACGCTAACGCTAACCCATACCCTAACACGTACACTCACCCTAAACAGTTGTCGTACCCTAGACTGTCCCCTAAACCGTCGCCGTCCCCTAACCCTAACCCTTACCCTAACCCTAACCCTAACACTTACCTGAAGCCTTACCCTAACCCATCCCTTAATCCTAACCCGTACGCTAACACTAACCCGTACCCTAACACGTACGCTCACCCTAAACCATTGTCGTACCCTAACCTGTCCCCTAAACCATCCCCGTCCCCTAACCCTGACCCTAATCCTAACCCTAACCCTAACCCTTACCCGAAGCCTGACCCTAAACCGTCCCCTAAACCTAACCCGTACGCTAACACTAACCCGTACCCTAACACGTACACTCACTCTAAACCGTTGTCGTACCCGAACCTGTCCCCTAAACCGTCCCCGTCCCCTAACCCTAACCCTAAACCTAACCCTTACCCGAAGCCTTACGCTCACCCGTCCCCTAATCCTAACCCGTACGCTAACACTAACACGTATCCTAACACGTACGCTCACCCTAAACAGTTGTCGCACCCTAACCTGTCCCCTAAACCGTCACCGTCCCCTAACCCTAACCCTAACCCTAACCCTAACCCGAACCCTTACCCGAAGCCTTACCCTAACCCGTCCCCTAATCCTAACACGTACGCTAACACTAACCCATACCCTAACACGTACGCTCACCCTAAACCATTGTCGTACCCTAACGTGTCCCCTAAACCGTCCCCGTCCCCTAACCCTAACACTAACCCTAACCCTAAACCTAACCCTTACCCGAAGCCTTACCCTAACCCGTCCCGTAATCCTAGCCGTACGCTAATACTAACCCGTACCCTAACACGTACACTCACCCTAAACAGTTGTCGTACCCTAGACTGTCCCCTAAACCGTCGCCGTCCCCTAACCCTAACCCTAACCCTTACCTGAAGCCTTACCCTAACCCGTCCCTTAATCCTAACCCGTACGCTAACACTAACCCGTACCCTAACACGTACGCTCACCCTAAACCATTGTCGTACCCTAACCTGTCCCCTAAACCATCCCCGTCCCCTAACCCTAACCCTAATCCTAACCCTAACCCTAACCCTTACCCGAAGCCTGACCCTAAACCGTCCCCTAAACCTAACCCGTACGCTAACACTAACCCGTACCCTAACACGTACGCTCATTCTAAACCGTTGTCGTACCCGAACCTGTCCCCTAAACCGTCCCCGTCCCCTAACCCTAACCCTAACCCTAACCCTAACCCTAACCTGAAGCCTTACCCTAACCCGTCCCCTAATCCTAACCAGTACGCTAACACTAACCAGTACCCTAACACGTACACTCACCCTAAACCATTGTCGTACCCTAACCCGTCCCCTAAACCATCCCCGTCCCCTAACCCTAACCCTAATCCTAACCCTAACCCTAACCCTTACTCGAAGCCTTACCCTAAACCGTCCCCTAAACCTAACCCGTAACCTAACACTAACCCGTACCCTAACACGTACGCTCACCCTAAACCGTTGTCGTACCCGAACCTGTCCCCTAAACCGTCCCCATCCGCTAACCCTAACATTAACCCTAACCCTAACCCTAACCCTTACCCGAAGCCTTACACTAACCCATCCCCTAATCCTAACACGTATGCTAACCCTAACCCGTACCCTAACACGTACGCTCACCCTAAACCATTGTCGTACCCTAACCTGTACCCTAAACCATCCCCATCCCCTATCCCTAACCCTAAACCTAACCCTAACCCTTACCCGAAGCCTTACCCTAACCCGTCCCCTAATCCTAACCCGTACGCTAACACTAACCCATACCCTAACACGTACGCTCACCCTAAACTGTTGTCGTACACTAACCTGTCCCCTAAACCGTCCCCATCCCCTAACCCTAACCCTAACCCTAACCCTAACCCTTACCCGAAGCCTTACTCTAACCCGTCCCCTAATCCTAACCCGTAAGCTAACCATAACCAGTACCCTAACACGTACACTCACCCTAAACCGTTGTCGTACCCTAAACTGTCCCCTAAACCGTCCCCGTCCCCTAACCCTAACCCTAACCCTTACCCGAAGCCTTACCCTAACCCGTCCCCTAATCCTAACCCTTACGCTAACACTAACCCGTAGCCTAACATGTACGCTCACCCTAAAGCGTTGTCGTACCCTAACATGTCCCCTAAACCGTTCCCGTCCCCTAACCCTAACCCTAAACCTAACCCTAACGCTAACCCTTATCCGAAGCCTTACCCTAACCCGTCCCCTAATCCTAACCCGTACGCTAACAATAACCCGTACCCTAACACGTACACTCACCCTAAACAGTTGTCGTACACTAACCTGTCCCCTAAACCGTCGCCATCCCCTAACCCTAACACTAACCCTAACCCTTACCCAAAGCCTTACCCTAACCCGTCCCCTAATCCTAAATCGTACGCTAAAACGAACCCGTACCCTAACACTTACGCTCACCCTAAACTGTTGTCATACCCTAACCTCTCCCTTAAAACGTCCCCATCCCCTAACCCTAACCCTAACCCTTAACCTAACCCTAACCCTTACCCGAAGCCTTACCCTAACCCGTCCCCTAATCCTAACCCGTACGGTAACAGTAACCCGTACCCTAACACGTACGCTCACTCTAAACCGTTGTCGTACCCTAACCTGTTACCTAAACCGTCCCTGTCCCCTAACCCTAACCCTAACCCTAACCCTAAACCTAACCCTTACCCGAAGCCTTACCCTAACTCATCCCGTAATCCTAACCGGTACGCTAACACTAACCCATACCCTAACACATACGCTCACCCTAAACCGTTGTCGTACCCTAACACATCCCCTAAACCGTCCCCGTCCTCTAACCGAAACCCTAACCCTAACCATAAACCTTACCCGAAGCCTTACCCTAACCCGTCCCCTAATCCTTACCCGAACGCTAACACTAATCCATACCCTAACACGTACGCTCACCCAAAACCGTTGTCGTACACTAACCTGTCCCATAAACCGTCCCCATCCCCTAACTGTAACCCTAACCCTAACCCTAACCCTAACCCTTACCCGAAGCCTTACCCTAACCCGTCCCCTAATCCTAACCCGTATGCTAACTCTAACCCGTACCCTAACACGTACGCTCACCCTAAACCATTGTCGTACCCTAACATGTCCCCTAAACCGTCCCCATTCCCTAACCCTAACCTTAACCCTAACCATAACCCTAACCCTTACCCGAAGCCTTACACTCACCCGTCCCCTAATCCTAAACCGTACGCTAACACTAACCCGTACCCTATCACGTACGCTCACCCTAAACCGTTGTCGTACCAGAACCTGTCCCCTAAACCGTCCCCGTCCCCTAACCCTAACCCTAACCCTAAACCTAACCCTTACCCGAAGCCTTACGCTCACCCGTCCCCTAATCCTAACCCGTACGCTAACAGTAATCCGTACCCTAACATGTACGCTCACCCTAAACCGTTGTCGTACCCTAACCTGTCCCCTAAACCGTCACCGTCCCCTAACCCTAACCCTAACCCTAAACCGAACCCTTACCCGAAGCCTTACCCTAACCCGTCCCCTAATCCTAACCCGTACGCTAACACTAAACCTTACCCTAACACGTACGCTCAGCCTAAACCTTTGTCGTACCCTAACGTGTCCCCTAAACCGTCCCTGTCCCCTAACCCTAACACTAACCCTAACCCTAAACCTAAACCTTACCCGAAGCCTTACCCTAACCCGTCCCGTAATCCTAGCCGTACGCTAACACTAACCCGTACCCTAACACGTACACTCACCCTAAACAGTTGTCGTACCCTAGACTGTCCCCTAAACCGTCGCCGTCCCCTAACCCTAACCCTTACCCTAACCCTAACCCTAACCCTTACCTGAAGCCTTACGCTAACCCGTCCCTTAATCCTAACCCGTACGCTAACACTAACCCGTACCCTAACACGTACGCTCACCCTAAACCATTGTCGTACCCTAACCTGTCCCCTAAACCATCCCCGTCCCCTAACCCTAACCCTAATCCTAACCCTAACCCTAACCCTTACCCGAACCCTACCCTAAACCGTCCCCTAAACCTAACCCGTACGCTAACACTAACCCGTACCCTAACACGTACGCTCACTCTAAACCGTTGTCGTACCCTAACCTCTCCCCTAAACCGTCCCCATCCCCTAACCATAACCCTAACCCTAAACCTAACCCTAACCCTTACCCGAAGCCTTACCCTAATCCGTCCCCTAATCCTAACCCGTATGCTAAAAGTAACCCGTACCCTAACACGTATGCTCACCCTAAACCGTTGTCGTACCCTAACCTGTTCCCTAAACCGTCCCTGTCACCTAACCCTATCCCTAACCCTAACCCTAACCCTAACCCTAACCCGAAACCTTACCAGAAGCCTTACCATAACCCGTCCCCTAATCTTAACCCGTATGCTAACACTAACCAGTACCTTAACACGTACGCTCACCCTAAACATTTGTCGTACCCTAACCTGTCCCCTAAACCGTCCCCGTCCCCTAACCCTAACCCTAACCCTAAACCTAAACCTTACCCTAAGCCTTACCCTAACCAGTCCCCTAATCCTAACCCGTATGCTAACTCTAACCCGTACCCTAACACGTACGCTCACCCTAAACCGTTGTCGTACCCCAACCTGTCCCCTAAACCGTCCCCATTCCCTAACCCTAACACTAACCCTAACCATAATCCTAATTCTTAACCGAAGCCTTACCCTAACCCGTCCCCTAAACCTATCCCGTACGCTAACACTAACCCGTACCCTAACACGTACGCTCACCCTAAACCGTTGTCGTACCCTAACCTGTCCCCTAAACCGTCCCCGTCCCCTAACCCTAAACCTAACCCAAACCCTAACCCTAACCCTTACCCGAAGCCTTACCCTAACCCGTCCCCTAATCCTAACCCGTACGCTAACACTAACCCGTACCCTAACACGTACACTCACCCTAAAATGATGTCGTACCGTAACCTGTCCCCTAAACCGTCACCGTCCCCTAACCCTAACCCTAACCCTAACCCTAACCCGAACCCTTACCCGAAGCCTTACCCTAACCCGTCACCAAATCCTAACCCATACGCTAACACGAACCCGTTCCCTAACACGTACGCTCACCCTAAAACTTTGTCGTACCCTAACCTGTCCCCTCAACCGTCCCCGTCCCCTAACCCTAACACTAACCCAAACCCTAACCCTTACCCAAAGCCTTACCCTAACCCGTCCCCTAATCCTAACCCGTACGCTAACACTAACACGTACCCTAACACGTACGCTCACCCTAAATCGTTGTCGTGCCCTAACCTCTCCCCTAAACCGTCCCCATCCCCTAACCATAACCCTAACCCTAAACCTAACCCTAACCCTTACCCGAAGCCTTACCCTAATCCGTCCCCTAATCCTAACCCGTACGCTAACACTAACCCATACCCTAACACGAACGCTCACCCTAAACCATTGTCGTACCCTAACCTGTCCCCTAAATCGTCCCCGTCCTCTAACGCTAACCCTAACCCTAACCCTAAACCTTACCCGAAGCCTTATCCTAACCCGTCCCCTAATCCTTACCCGAACGCTAACACTAATCCATACCCTAACACGTACGCTCACCCAAAACCGTTGTCGTACCCTAATCTGTCCCCTAAACCGTCCCCGTCCCCTAACCCTAACCCTAACCCTAACCCTAACACTTTCCCGAATCCTTACCCTAACCCTTCCCCTAATCCTAACCCGTAGGCTATCACTAACCCGTACCCTAACATGTATGCTCACCCTAAACAGTTGTCGTATCCTAACCTGTCCCCTAAACCGTCCCCGTCCCCTAACCCTAACCCTAACCCTAACCCTTAATCGAAGCCTTACCCTAACCCGTCCCCTAATCCTAACCCGTACGCTAACTATAACCCGTACCCTAACACGTACGCTCACCCTAAACCGTTGTCGGACCCTTACCTCTCCCCTAAACCGTCCCCGTCCCCGTCCCCTAACCCTAACCCTAACCTTAACACTTACCCGAAGCCTTACCCTAACCCGTCCCCTAATCCTAACCCGTACGCTAACACTAACCCGTACCCTAACACGTACGCTCACCCTAAAGCGTTGTCGTACCCTAACCTGTCCCCTAAACCGTCCCCGTCCCCTAACCCTATCCCTAAACCTGACCATAACCCTAACCCTTACCTGAAGCTTTACCCTAACTTGTCCCGTAATCCTAACCTGTACGCTAACACTAACCCGTACCCTAACACGTACGCTCACCCTAAACCGTTGTCGTACCCTAAACTGTCCCCTAAACCGTCCCCGTCCCCGTCCCCTAACCCTAACCCTAACCCTAACCCAAACCCTTGCCCAAAGCCTTACCCTAACCCGTCCCCTAATCCTAACACGTACGCTAACAATAACCCGTACCCTAACACGTACGCTCACCCTAAACCGTTGTCGTACCCTAACCTGTCCCCTAAACCGTCCCCGTCCCCTAAACCTAACCCTAACCCTAACCCTAACCCTAACCCTAACCCTTACCCGAACCCTTAACATAACCCGTCCCGTAATCCTAACACGTACGCTAACACTAACCCGTACCCTAACACGTACGCTCACCCTAAAATGGTGTCGTACCCTAACCACTCCCCGAAACCGTCCCCGTCCCCTAACCCTAACCCTAACCCTAACCCAAACCCTTACCCAAAGCCTTACCCTAACCCGTCCCCTAATCCTAACCCGTACGCTAACACTAAACCATACCCTAACACATACGCACACCCTAAACCGTTTTCGTACACTAACCTGTCCCCTAAACTGTCCCCGTCCCCTAACCCTAACCCGAAACCTAACCCTTACCCGAAGCCATACCCTAAACCGTCCCCTAATCCTAACCCGTACGCTAACTCTAACCCATACCCTAACACGTACGCTCACCCTAAACCGTTGTCGTACCCTAACCTGTCCCCTAAAACGTCCCCGTCCCCTAACACTAACCCTAACCCTAAACGTAAACCTAACCCTTACCCGAAGCCTTACACTAACCCGTCCCCTAATGCTAACCTGTACGCTAACTCTAACACATACCCTAACACGTACGCTCACCCTAAAATGGTGTCGTACCCTAACCACTCCCCGAAAACGTCCCCGTCCCCTAACCCTAACCCTAACCCTAAACCTAACCCTAACCCTTACCCGAAGCCTTACCCTAAACCGTACCCTAATCCTAACACGTACGCTAACACTAACCCGTACTCTAACACGTACGCTCACCCTAAACCGTTGTCGTACCCTAACCTGTCCCCTAAACCGTCCCTGTCCCCTAACCCTAACCCTAACCCTAACCCTAACCCTTACCCGAAGCCTTACCCTAACCCGTCTCCTAATCCTAACCCGTACGCTAACACTAACCCGTACCCTAACACGTATGCTCACCCTAAACCGTTGTCGTACCCTAACCTGTATCCTAAACCGTCCCCGTCCCCGTCCCCTTACCCTAACCCTTACCCGAAGCCTTACCCTAACCCGTCACCTAATCCTAACCCATACGCTAACTCTAACCCGTATCCTAACACGTACGCTCACCCTAAAACGTTGTCGTACCCTAACCAGTCCCCTACACCGTCCCCGTCCCCTAACAATAACCCTAACCCTAACCCTTATCCGAAGCCTTACACTAACACGTCCCCTAATCCTAACCCGTACGCTAACACTAAAGAGTACCCTAACACATACGCACACCCTAAAACGTTGTCGTACACTAACCTGTCCCCTAAACCGTCCCCGTCGCCTAACCCTAACCCTAACCCTAACGCTTACCCGAAGCCTTATCCTAAACCGTCCCCTAATTCTAACCCGTACGCTAAAACTAACCCGTACCCTAACACGTATGCTCACCCTAAACCGTTGTCGTACCCTAACCTGTCTCCTAAACCGTCCCCGTCCCCGTCCCCTTACCCTAACCCTTACCCGAAGCCTTACCCTAACCCGTCACCTAATCCTAACCCATACGCTAACTCTAACCCGTATCCTAACACGTACGCTCACCCTAAAACGTTGTCGTACCCTAACCAGTCCCCTACACCGTCCCCGTCCCCTAACCATAACCCTAACCCTAACCCTTATCCGAAGCCTTACACTAACACGTCCCCTAATCCTAACCCGTACGCTAACACTAAAGAGTACCCTAACACATACGCACACCCTAAAACGTTGTCGTACACTAACCTGTCCCCTAAACCGTCCCCGTCTCCTAACCCAAACCCTAATCCTAACCCTAACCCTAACCCTTACCCGAAGCCTTACCATAACTCGTGTTCTAATCCTAACCCGTACGCTAACACTAACCCATACCCTAACACGCACGCTCACCCTAAACCTTTGTCATACCCTAACCTGTCCCCTAAACCGTCCCCGTCCCCTAACCCTAACCCTAACCCTATCCCTTACCCGAAGCCTTACCCTAACCCGGCCCCTAATCCTAACCCGTACGCTAACACTAACCCGTACCCTAACACGTACGCTCACCCTAAACCGTTGTCATACCCTAACCTGTCCCCTAAAGCGTCCCCGTCCCCTAACCCTAACTCTAACCCTAACCCTAACCCTAACCCTTACCCGAAGCCTTACCCTAAACCGTCCCCTCATCCTATACCGTACGTTAACACTAACCCGTACCCTAACACCTACACTCACCCTAACTGTTGTCATACCCTAACCTGTCCCCTAAACCGTCCCCGTCCCCTAACTCTAACCCTAACCCTAACCCTAACCCTAACCCTTTCCTGAAGCCTTACCCTAACCCGTCCCCTAATCCTAACCCGTACGCTAACACTAACCCGTAACCTAACACGTATGCTCACCCTAAACCGTTGTCGTACCCTAACCTGTCCCGTACCGTCACCGTCCCCTAACCCTAACCCTAACCTTAACCCTAACACTAACCCGAAGCCTTACCCTAACCCGTCCACTAGTACTAACTCGTACGCTAACGCTAACCCGTACCCTAACACGTACGCTCACCCTAAACCGTTGTCGTACCCTAACCTGTCCCCTAAACCGTCCCCGTCCAATAAAACTAACCCTAACCATAACCCTAACCCTAAGCCTTACCCGAAGCCTTACCCTAACCCGTCCCATAATCCTAAACCGTATGCTAACCCTAACCCGTACCCTAACACGTACGCTCACCGTAAACCGTTGTCGTACCCTAAACTGTCCCCTAAACCGTCACCGTCCCCGTCCCGTAACCCTAACTTTAACCCTAAACCTAACACTTACCCGAAGCCTTACACTAACCCATCCCCTAATCATAAGCCGTACGCTAACACTAAACCATACCCTAACATGTACGCTCACCCTAAACCTTTGTCGTACCCTAACCTGTCCCCTAAACCGTCCCCGTCCCCGTCCCCTAACCCTAACCCTATCCCTAACCCTAAACCTAACCCTTACCCGAAGCCTTACACTAACCCGTTCTCTAATCCTAACACGTACGCGAACACTAACCCGTACCCTAACACGTACGCTCACCCTAAACCGTTGTCGTACACTAACCTGTCCCCTAAACCGTCCCCGTCCCCTAACCCTAACCCTAAACCTAACCGTTACCCAAAGCCTTACACTTACCCATCCCATAATCCTAACCCGTACGCTAACACTAAACCGTACCCTAACACGTACACTCACCCTAAACTGTTGTCGTACAATAACCTGTCCCCTAAACCGTCCCCGTCCCGTAACCCTAACCCTAACCCTAACCCTAAACCTTACCCGAAGCCTTACCCTAACCCGTCCCCTAATCCTAACCCGTACGCTAACACTAACCCGTACCCTAACACGTACGCTCACACTAAACCATTTTTCGTACCCTAACCTTTCCCCTAAACCGTCCCCGTTCCTTAACCCAATCCCTAACCCTAACCCTAACCCTAAACCTTACCCGAAGCCTTACCCTAACCCGTCCCCTAATACTAACCCGTACGCTAACACTAACCCGTACCCTAACACGTACGCTCAACCTAAAACGTTGTGGTACCCTAACCTGTCCCCTAAACCGTCCCCGTCCCCTAACCCTAACCCTAACCCTAAGCCTAACCCTAACCCTTACCCGAAGCCTTACCCTAACCTGTCCCCTAATCCTAACCCGTACGCTAACACTAATCCGTACCCTAATACGTACGCTCACCCTAAACAGTTGTCGTACCCTAACCTGTCCCCTATACCGTCCCCGTCCCCGTCCCCGTCCCCTAACCCTAACCCTAAACCTAAACCTAACCCTTACCCGAAGCCTTACCCTAACCCGTACACTAATGCTAACCTGTACGCTAACTCTAACCCATACCCTAACACGTAGGCTCACCCTAAAACGGTGTCGTACCCTAACCAGTCCCCTAAGCCGTCTCCGTCCCCTAACCCTAACCCTAACCCTAAACCTAACCCTAACCCTTACCCGAAGCCTTACCCTAACCCGTTCCCTAATCCTAACACGTACGCTAACACTAACCCATACTCTAACATGTACGCTCACCCTAAACCGTTGTCGTACCCTAACCTGTCCCCTAAACCGTCCCTGTCCCCTAACCCTAACCCTAACCCTAACCCTAACCCTTACCCGAAGCCTTACCCTAACGCGTCCCCTAATCCTAACCCGTACGCTAACACTAACCCGTACCCTAACACGTACACTCACACTAAACCGTTGTCGTACCCTAACCTGTCCCCTAAACCGTCCCCATCCCTTAACCCTAACCCTAAACCTAACGCTTACCCGAAGACTTACACTAACCCATCCCCTAATCCTAAATCGTACGCTAACACTAACCCGTACCCTGGCACGTACGCTCACATTAAACCGTTGTGGTATCCTAACCTGTCCCCTAAACCGTCCCAGTCCCCTAACCCTAACCCTGACTCTAACCCTAACCTTAACCCTTACCCGAAGCCTTACCCTTACCCGTCCCCTAATCCTAACCCGTACACTAACACTAACCCGTACCCTAACACGTACGCTCACCCTAAACCGTTGTCGTACCTTAACCTGTCCCCTAAACCGTCCGAGTCCCCTAACCCTAACCCTAACCCAAACCCTTACCCGAAACCTTACCCTCACACTTCCCCAATCCTAAACCGTACGCTAACACTAACCCGTACCCTAACACGTACGCTCACCCTAAACCTTTGTCATACACTAACCTGTTCCCTAAATCGTCCCCGTCCCCGTCCCCTAACCCTAACCCTAACCGTAACACTTACCCGAAGCCTTACCCTAACCCGTCCCCTAATCCTAACCCGTAGGCTAACACTAACCCGTACCCTAACACGTACGCTCACCCTAAACCGTTGTCGTACCCGAACCTGTCCCCTAAATCGTCCCCGTCCCCTAACACTAACCCTAACGCTAACCCTAACCCTAAACCTTAACCGAAGCCTTACCCTAACCCGTCCCCTAATCCTAACCCGTATGATAACCCTAACACTAACCCTACCCCTTACCCGAAACCTTACCATAAACCGTCCCCTAATCCTAACATGTACGCCCTCACTAAACCGTACCCTAACACATACGCTCACCCTAAAAAGTTGTCGTACCCTAACCTGTCCCCTAAACCGTCCCCGTCCCCGTCCCCTAACCCAAACCCTAACCCTAACCCTAACACTTACCCGAAGCCTTACCCTAACCCGTCCCCTAATCCTAACCCGTATGCTAACACTAACCCGTACCCTACCATGTACGCTCACCCTAAACCGTTGTCGAACACTAACCTGTCCCCTAAACCGGCCCCTAACCCTAACCCTAACCCTAAACCTATCCCTAACCCTAACACTTACCCGAAGCCTTACCCTAACCCGTCCCCTAATGCTAACTCGTACGCTAACACTGACCCGTACCCGAACACATACGCTCACCCTAAACCGTTGTCGTACCCTAACCTGTCCCCAAAACCGTCCCTGTCCCCTAACCGTAACCCTAACCCTAACCCTAACACTAACCCTTACCCGAAGCCTTACCCTAACCCGTCCCTTAATCCTAACCCATACCCTAAGATTAAACCGTACCCTAATACGTACACTCACCCTAAACCGTTGTCGTACAGTAACCTGTCCACTAAACCTTCCCCGTCCCAGTCCCCTAAGGCTAACCCTAACCCTAAACCTAACCCTTACCCGAAGCCTTACACTAACCCGTCCCCTAATTCTAACCCATACGCTAACACTAACCCGTACCCTAACACATACGCTCACCCTAAACTGTTGTCGTACCCTAACCTGTCCCCTAAACCGTCCCCGTCCCCTAACCCTAACCCTAACCCTAACCCTAACCCTTACCCGAAGCCTTACCCTAACCCGTCCCCTAATCCTAACACGTACGCTAACACTAACCCATACTCTAACACGTACGCTCACCCTAAACCGTTGTCGTACCCTAACCTGTCCCCTAAACCGTCCCTGTCCCCTAACCCTAACCCTAACCCTAACCCTAACACTTACCCGAAGCCTTACCCTAACCCGTCCCCTAATCCTAACCCGTACGCTAACACTAACCCATACCCTAACACGTACACTCACACTAAACCGTTGTCGTACCCTAACCTGTCCCCTAAACCGTCCCCATCCCTTAACCCTAACCCTAAACCTAACCCTAACCCTTACCCGAAGCCTTATCCTAAACCGTCCCCTAATCCTAACCCGTACGCTAACACTAACCCGTACCCTAACACGTACACTCACCCTAAACCGTTGTCGTACCCTAACCTGTACCCTAAACCATCCCCGTCCTGTAACCCTAACCCTAACCCTAACCCTAACACTTACCCGAAGCCTTACCCTAACCCGTCCCCTATACCTAACCCGAACGCTAACACTAACCCGTACCCTAACACGTACGCTCACCCTAAACCGTTGTCGTACCCTAACCTGTCCCCTAAACCGTCCCCGTCGCATAACCCTAACCCTAACCCTAACCCTTACCCGAAGCCTTACCCTAACCCGTCCCCTAATCCTAACCCGTATGCTAACCCTAAACCTAACCCTAACCCTTACCCGTAGCTTTACACTAACTCGTCCCCTAATCCTAACCCGTACGCTAACACTAAACCGTACCCTAACACGTACGCTCACCCTAAACCATTGTCGTACCCTAACCTGTCCCCTAAACCTTCCCCGTCCCCTAACCCTAACCCTAACCCTAACACTTACCCGAAGCCTTACCCTAACCCGTTCCCTAATCCTAACCAGTACGCTAACACTAACCCATACCCTAACACGTACTCTCACCCTAAACAGTTGTCGTACCCTAACCTGTCCCCTAAACCGTCCCCGTCCCCGTCCCCTAACCCTAACCCTAACCCTAACACTTACCCGAAGCCTTACCCTTACCCGTCCCCTAATCCTAACACGTACGCTAACACTAAACCGTACCCTAACACGTACGGTCACCCTAAACCATTGTCGTACCCTAAACTGTCCCCTAAACCGTCCCTGTTCCCTAACCCTAACCCTAACCCTAACGCTTACCCGAAGACTTACACTAACCCATCCCCTAATCCTAAATCGTACGCTAACACTAACCCGTACCCTAGCACGTACGCTCACCTTAAACCGTTGTGGTACCCTAACCTGTCCCCTAAACCGTCCCAGTCCCCTAACCCTAACCCTGACTCTAACCCTAACCTTAACCCTTACCCGAAGCCTTACCCTTACCCGTCCCCTAATCCTAACCCGTACACTAACACTAACCCGTACCCTAACACGTACGCTCACCCTAAACCGTTGTCGTACCCTAACCTGTCCCCTAAACCGTCCGAGTCCCCTAACCCTAACCCTAACCCTAACCCAAACCCTTACCCGAAACCTTACCCTCACACTTCCCCAATCCTAAACCGTACGCTAACACTAACCCGTACCCTAACACGTACGCTCACCCTAAACCGTTGTCATACACTAACCTGTTCCCTAAATCGTCCCCGTCCCCGGCCCCTAACCCTAACCCTAACCGTAACACTTACCCGAAGCCTTACCCTAACCTGTCCCCTAATCCTAACCCGTAGGCTAACACTAACCCGTACCCTAACACGTACGCTCACCCTAAACCGTTGTCGTACCCGAACCTGTCCCCGAAATCGTCCCCGTCCCCTAACACTAACCCTAACGCTAACCCTAACCCTAAACCTTAACCGAAGCCTTACCCTAACCCGTCCCCTAATCCTAACCCGTATGATAACCCTAACACTAACCCTAACCCTTACCCGAAACCTTACCATAAACCGTCCCCTAATCCTAACATGTACGCCCTCACTAAACCGTACCCTAACACATACGCTCACCCTAAAAAGTTGTCGTACCCTAACCTGTCCCCTAAACTGTCCCCGTCCCCGTCCCCTAACCCAAACCCTAACCCTAACCCTAACACTTACCCGAAGCCTTACCCTAACCCGTCCCCTAATCCTAACCCGTATGCTAACACTAACCCGTACCCTACCATGTACGCTCACCCTAAACCGTTGTCGAACACTAACCTGTCCCCTAAACCGGCCCCTAACCCTAACCCTAACCCTAAACCTATCCCTAACCCTAACACTTACCCGAAGCCTTACCCTAACCCGTCCCCTAATGCTAACTCGTACGCTAACACTGACCCGTACCCTAACACATACGCTCACCCTAAACCGTTGTCGTACCCTAACCTGTCCCCAAAACCGTCCCTGTCCCCTAACCGTAACCCTAACCCTAACCCTTACCCGAAGCCTTACCCTAACCCGTCCCCTAATCCTAACCCGTACCCTAAGATTAAACCGTACCCTAATACGTACACTCACCCTAAACCGTTGTCGTACACTAACCTGTCCACTAAACCTTCCCCGTCCCAGTCCCCTAAGCCTAACCCTAACCCTAAACCTAACCCTTACCCGAAGCCTTACACTAACCCGTCCCCTAATTCTAACCCATACGCTAACACTAAACCGTACCCTAACACATACGCTCACCCTAAACTGTTGTCGTACCCTTACCTGTCCCCTAAACCGTCCCCATCCCCTAACCCTAACCCTAACCCTAACCCTTACCCGAAGCCTTACACTAAACCCTCCCTTAATCCTAACCCGTATGCTAACACTAACCCGTACCCTAACACATACGCTCACAATAAACATTTGTCGTACCCTCACCTGTCCCCTAAACCGTCCCCGTCCCCTAACCCTAACCCTAACCCTAACCCTTACCCGAAGCCTTACCCTAACCCGTCCCCTCATCCTATACCGTACGTTAACACTAACCCCTACCCTAACACCTACGCTCACCCTAACTGCTGTCATACCCTAACCTGTCCCCTAAACCGTCCCCGTCCCCTAACCCTAACCCTAACCCTAACCCTAACCCTAACCCTTTCCTGAAGCCTTACCCTAACCCGTCCCCTAATCCTAACCCGTACGCTAACACTAACCCGTAACCTAACACGTATGCTCACCCTAAACCGTTGTCGTACCCTAACCTGTCCCGTACCGTCACCGTCCCCTAACCCTAACCCTAACCTTAACTCTAACACTAACTCGAAGCCTTACCCTAACCCGTCCCCTAGTACTAACTCGTACGCTAACACTAACCCGTACCCTAACACGTACGCTCACCCTAAACCGTTGTCGTACCCTAACCTGTCCCCTAAACCGTCCCCGTCCAATAAAACTAACCCTAACCATAACCCTAACCCTAACCCTTACCCGAAGCCTTACACTAACCCGTCCCATAATCCTAAACCGTACGCTAACCCTAACCCGTACCCTAACACGTACGCTCACCGTAAACCGTTTTCGTACCCTAAACTATCCCCTAAACCGTCACCGTCCCCGTCCCGTAACCCTAACTTTAACCCTAAACCTAACCCTTACCCGAAGCCTTACACTAACCCATCCCCTAATCATAAGCCGTACGCTAACACTAAACCATACCCTAACACGTACGCTCACCCTAAATCGTTGTCGTACCCTAACCTGCCCCTAAACCGTCCCCGTCCCCGTCCCCTAACCCTAACCCTATCCCTAACCCTAAACCTAACCCTTACCCGAAGCCTTACCCTAACCCGTTCCCTAATCCTAACACGTACACGAACACTAACCCGTACCCTAACACGTACGCTCACCCTAAACCGTTGTCGTACACTAACCTGTCCCCTAAACCGTCCCCGTCCCCTAACCCTAACCCTAAACCTAACACTTACCCGAAGCCTTACACTTACCCATCCCATAATACTAACCCGTACGCTAACACTAAACCGTACCCTAACACGTACACTCACCCTAAACTGTTGTCGTACAATAACCTGTCCCCTAAACCGTCCCCGTCCCCTAACCCTAACCCTAACCCTAACCCTAAACCTTACCCGAAGCCTTACCCTAACCCGTCCCCTAATCCTAACCCGTACGCTAACACTAACCAGTACCCTAACACGTACGCTCACACTAAACCATTTTTCGTACCCTAACCTGTCCCCTAAACCGTCCCCGTTCCTTAACCCAATCCCTAACCCTAACCCTAACCCTAAACCTTACCCGAAGCCTTACCCTAACCCGTCCCCTAATACTAACCTGTACGCTAACACTAACCCGTACCCTAACACGTACGCTCACCCTAAAACGTTGTGGTACCCTAACCTGTCCCCTAAACCGTCCCCGTCCCCTAACCCTAACCCTAACCCTAAGCCTAACCCTAACCCTTACCCGAAGCCTTACCCTAACCTGTCCCCTAATCCTAACCCGTACGCTAACACTAATCCGTACCCTAATACGTACGCTCACCCTAAACCGTTGTCGTACCCTAACCTGTCCCCTAAACCGTCCCCGTCCCCGTCCCCGTCCCCTAAACCTAACCCTAAACCTAAACCTAACCCTTACCCGAAGCCTTACCCTAACCCGTACCCTAATGCTAACCTGTACGCTAACTCTAACCCATACCCTAACACGTACGCTCACCCTAAAACGGTGTCGTACCCTAACCAGTCCCCTAAACCGTCTCCGTCCCCTAACCCTAACCCTAACCCTAAACCTAACCCTAACCCTTACCCGAAGCCTTACCCTAACCCGTCCCCTAATCCTAACACGTACGCTAACACTAACCCATACTCTAACACGTACGCTCACACTAAACCGTTGTCGTACCCTAACCTGTCCCCTAAACCGTCCCTGTCCCCTAACCCTAACACTAACCCTAACCCTAACCCTTACCCGAAGCCTAACCCTAACCCGTCCCCTAATCCTAACCCGTACGCTGACACTAACCCGTACCCTAACACGTACACTCACACTAAACCGTTGTCGTACCCTAACCTGTCCCCTAAACCGTCCCCATCCCTTAACCCTAACCCTAAACCTAACCCTAACCCTTACCCGAAGCCTTATCCTAAACCGTCCCCTAATCCTAACCCGTACGCTAACACTAACCCGTACCCTAACACGTACACTCACCCTAAACCTTTGTCGTACCCTAACCTGTACCCTAAACCATCCCCGTCCTGTAACCCTAACCTTAACCCTAACCCTAACCCTTACCCGAAGCCTTACCCTAACCCGTCCCCTATACCTAACCCGAACGCTAACACGAACCCGTACCCTAACACGTACGCTCACCCTAAACCGTTGTCGTACCCTAACCTGTCCCCTAAACCGTCCCCGTCGCCTAACCCTAACCCTAACCCTAACGCTTACCCGAAGCCTTATCCTAAACCGTCCCCTAATCCTAACCCGTACGCTAACACTAACCCGTACCCTAACACGTACGCTCACCCTAAACCGTTGTCGTACCTTAACCAGTACCCTAAACTGTCCCCGTACCGTAACCCTAATCCTAACCCTAACCCTAAACCTAACCCTTACCCGAAGCCTTACCCTAACCCGTCCCCTAATCCTAACCCGAACGCTAACACTAACCCGTACCGTAACACGTATGCTCACCCTAAACCGTTGTCATACCCTAACCTGTCCCCTACACCGTCCCCGTCCCCTAACCATAACCCTAACCCTAACCCTTACCCGAAGCCTTACACTAACCCGTCCCCTAATCCTAACCCGTCCGCTAACACTAAAGAGTACCCTAACACATACGCACACCCTAAAACGTTGTCGTACACTAACCTGTCCCCTAAACCGTCCCCATCTCCTAACCCTAACCCTAATCCTAACCCTAACCCTAACCCTTACCCGAAGCCTTACCATAACCCGTGTTCTAATCCTAACCCGTACGCTAACACTAACCCATACCCTAACACGCACGCTCACCGTAAACCGTTGTCGTACCCTAACCTGTCCCCTAAACCGTCCCCGTCCCCTAACCCTATCCCTAACCCTATCCCTTACCCAAAGCCTTACCCTAACCCGGCCCCTAATCCTAACCCGTACGCTAACACTAACCCGTACCCTAACATGTACGCTCACCCTAAACCGTTGTCATACCCTAACCTGTCCCCTAAACCGTCACCGTCCCCTAACCCTAACCCTAACCCTAATACTAACATTAACCCGAACCCTTACCCGAAGCCTTACCCAAACCGTACCCTAATCCTAACCCGTACACTAACACTAACGCGTACCCTAACACGTACGCTCAACCTAAACCTTTGTCATACCGAACCTGTCCCCTAAACCGTCCCCGTCCCCTAACACTAACACTAAACCTATCCCTAACCCTTACCCGAAGCCTTACACTAACCCGTCCCCTAATCCTAACCCGTACGCTAACACTAACACGTACCCTAACACGTACGCTCACCCTAAACCGTTGTCGTACCCTAACCTTTCCCCTAAACCTTCCCCATCCCCTAACCCTAACACTAACCCTAAACCTAACCCTAACCCTTACCCGAAGCCTTACCCTAACCCGTCCCCTAATCCTAACACTTACACTAACAGTAACCCGTACCCGAACACCTACGCTCACCCTAAACCATTGTCGTACCCTAACCTGTCCCCTAAACCGTCCCCGTCCCCTAACCCTAACCCTAACCCTAACCCTAACCCTAACCCTAACCCTTACCCGAAGCCTTACCCTAACCCGTCCTCTAATCCTAACCCGTATGCTAACTCTAACCCTTACACTAACACCTACGCTCATCCTAAACCGTTGTCGTACCCTAAGCTGTCCCCTAAACCGTTCCCGTTCCCTAACCCTAACCCTAACCCTAACCCTTACCCGAAGCCTTACACTAACCCGTCCCCTAATCCTAACCCGTACGCTAACACTAACCCGTACCCTAACACGTACGCTCACCCTAAAATGTTGTCGTACCCTAACCTGTCCCCTAAACCGTCCCCATCCCCTAACCCTAACCCTAACCCTAACCCTAACCCTAACCCTTACCCGAAGCCTTATCCTAAACCGTCCCCTAATCCTAACCCGTACGCTAACACTAACCCTTACCCTAACACGTACGCTCACCCTAAAACGTTGTCGTACATTAACCTGTACCCTAACTGTCCCAGTACCGTAACCCTAACCCTAACCCTAACCCTAAACCTAACCCTTACCCGAAGCCTTACCCTAACCCGTCCCCTAATCCTAACCCGAACGCTAACACTAACCCGTACCCTAACACGTACGCTCACCCTAAACCGTTGTCGTACCCTAACCTGTCCCCTACACCGTCCCCGTCCCCTAACCATAACCGTAATCCTAACCCTTACCCGAAGCCTTACACTAACCCGTCCCCTAATGCTAACCCGTACGCTAACACTAAAGAGTACCCTAACACATACGCACACCCTAAAACATTGTCGTACACTAACCTGTCCCCTAAACCGTCCCCGTCTCCTAACCCTAACCCTAATCCTAACCCTAACCCTAACCCTTACCCGAAGCCTTACCATAACCCGTGTTCTAATCCTAACCCGTACGCTAACACTAACCCATACCCTAACACGCACGCTCACCCTAAACCGTTGTCGTACCCTAACCTGTCCCCTAAACCGTCCCCGTCCCCTAACCCTAACCCTATCCCTTACCCGAAGCCTTACCTTAACCCGGCCGCTAATCCTAACACGTACGATAACACTAAACCGTACTCTAACACTTACGCTCCCCCTAAACCGTCCCCGTTCCCTAACCCTAACCCTAACCCTAACCCTAAACCAAACCCTTACCCGAACCTTACCCTAACCCGTCACCTAATCCTAAACCGTACGCTAACTCTAACCCGTACCCTAACACGTACGCTCACCCTAAACCGTTGTCGTACCCTAACATGTCCCCTAAACCGTCCCCGTCCCCGTCCCCGTCCCCTAACCCAAACCCTAACCCTTACCCGAAGCCTTACCCTAAACCGTCCCCTAATCCTAACACGTACGGTAACAATAACCCGTACCCTAACACGTACGCTCACCCTAAACAGTTGTCGTACCCTATCCTGTCCCCTAAACCATCGCCATCCCCTAATCGTAACCCTAACCCTAACCCTAACACTTACCCGAAGCCTTACCCTAACCCGTCCCCTAATCCTAACCCGTACGCTAACACTAACCAGTACCCTAACACGTACGCTCACCCGAAACCGTTGTCGTACCCTAACCTGTCCCCTAAACCGTCCCAGTCCCCTAACCGTAACCCTAAACCTGACCCTAACCCTAACCCTTACCCGAAGCCTTACCCTAACCCGGCACGTAATCCTAACCCGTACACTAACACTAACCCGTACCCTAACACGTACGCTCACCCTAAACCTTTGTCATACCGAACCTGTCCCCTAAACCGTCCCCGTCCCCTAACCCTAACACTAAACCTATCCCTAACCCTTACCCGAAGCCTTACACTAACCCGTCCCCTAATCCTAACCCGTACGCTAACACTAACACGTACCCTATCACGTACGCTCACCCTAAACCGTTGTCGTACCCTAACCTCTCCCCTAAACCTTCCCCATCCCCTAACCATAACACTACCCCTAAACCTAACCCTAACCCTTACCCGAAGCCTTACCCTAACCCGTCCACTAATCCTAACACTTACACTAACAGTAACCCGTACCCGAACACCTACGCTCACCCTAAACCATTGTCGTACCCTAACCTGTCCCCTAAACCGTCCCCGTCCCCTAACCCTAACCCTAACCCTAATCCTTACCCGAAGCCTTACCCTAACCCGTCCCCTAATCCTAACCCGTACGCTAACACTAACCCGTACCCTAACACGTACGCTCACCCTAAAATGTTGTCGTACCCTAACCTGTCCCCTAAACCGTCCCCATCACCTAACCCTAACCCTAACCATAACCCTAACCCTAAACCTTACCCGAAGCCTTACCCTAACCCATCCCCTAATCCTAAACCATACGATAACACTAACCCGTACCCTAACACGTACGCTCACCCTAAACTGTTGTCGTACCCTAACCTGTCCCGTAAACCGTCCCCGTCCCCTAACCCTAACCCCAACCCTAACCCTTACCCGAAGACTTACCATAACCCATGTTCTAATCCTAACCCATACGCTAACACTAACCCATACCCTAACACGCACGCTCACCCTAAACCGTTGTCGTACCCTAACCTATCCCCTAAACCGTCCCCGGCCCCTAACCCTAACCCTAACCCTATCCCTTACCCGAAGCCTTACCCTAACCCGGCCCCTAATCCTAACCCGTACGCTAACACTAACCCGTACCCTAACACGTACGCTCACCCTAAACCGTTGTAGTACCCTAACCTGTCCCCTAAAGCGTCCCCGTCCCCTAACCCTAACCCTAACCCTAACCCAAACCCTAACCCTAACCCTTACCCGAAGCCTTACCCTAACCCGTCCCCTAATCCTAACCCGTACGATAACACTAAACCGTACTCTAACACATACGCTCACCCTAAACCGTCCCCGTCCCCGTCCCCTAACCCTAACCCTAACCCAAACCCTAACCCTTACCCGAACCTTACCGTAACCCGTCACGTAATCCTAACCCGTACGCTAACTCTAACCTGTACCCTAACACGTACGCTCACCCTAAACCGTTGTCGTACCCTAACATGTCCCCTAAACCGTCCCCGTCCCCTAACCCTAACCCTAAACCTAAACCTAACCCTAACCCCTACCTGAAGCCTTACACTAACCCGTCCCGTAATCCTAACCCGTACGGTAACACTAACCCGTACCCTAACACGTACGCTCACCGTAAACCGTTGACGTACCCTAACCTGTCCCCTAAACCGTCCCCGTTCCCTTCCCCGTCCCCTAACCCTAACCCTAACCCTTACCCGAAGCCTTACCCTAACCCGTCCCCTAATCCTAACCCGTACGGTAACAATAACCCGTACCCTAACACGTACGCTCACCCTAAGCAGTTGTCGTACCCTATCCTGTGCCCTAAACCATCGCCATCCCCTAACCGTAACCCTAACCCTAACCCTAACACTTACCCGAAGCCTTACCCTAACCCGTCCCCTAATCCTAACCCGTACGCTAACACTAACCAGTACCCTAACACGTACGCTCACCCTAAACCGTTGTCGTACCCTAACCTGTCCCCTAAACCGTCCCCGTCCCCTAACCGTAACCCTAAACCTGACCCTAACCCTAACCCTTACCTGAAGCCTTACCCTAACCCGTCACGTAATCCTAACCCGTACGCTAACACTAACCCGTACCCTAACACGTACGCTCACCCTAAACCGTTGTCGTACCCTAACCTGTCCCCTTAACCGTCCCCGTCCCCGTCCCCTAACCTTAACCCTAACCCTAAACCAAACCCTTACCCGAAGCCTTACCCTAACCCGTGCCCTAATCCTAACACGTACGCTAACAATAACCCGTACCCTAACACGTACGCTCACCCTAAACCGTTGTCGTACCCTAACCTGTCCGTAAACCGTACCCGTCCCCTAAACCTAACCCTAACCCTAACCCTAACCCTTACTCGAACCCTTAACCTAACCCGTCCCGTAATCCTAAAACGTACGCTAACACTAACCCGTACCCTAACACGTACGCTCACCCTAAACCGTTGTCGTACCCTAACCTGTCTCCTAAACCGTACCCGTCCCCGTCCCCTAACCCTAACCCTAATCCTTACCCGAAGCCTTACCCTAACCCGTCACCTAATCCTAACCCATACGCTAACTCTAACCCGTATCCTAACACGTACGCTCACCCTAAAACGTTGTCGTACCCGAACCAGTCCCCTAAACCATCCCCGTCCCCTAACCCTAACCCTAACCGTAACCCTAACCCTTACCCGAAGCCTTACACTTACCCGTCCCCTAATCCTAACCCGTACGCTAACACTAACCCGTACCCTAACACGTACACTCACCCTATACAGTTGTCGTACCCTAACCGGTCCCCTAAACCGTCGCTGTCCCCTAACCCTAACCCTAACACTAACCCTAACCCTCAACCTTACCCGAAGCCTTACCCTAACCTGTCCCTTAATCCTAACCCGTACGCTTACACTAACCCGTACCCTAACACGTACGCTCACCCTAAACCATTGTCGTACCCTAAACTGTCCCCAAACCATCCCCATCCCGTAACGCTAACCCTAATCCTAACCCTAAACCTAACCCTTACCCGAAGCCTTACCCTAAACCGTCCCCTAAACCTAACCCGTACGCTAACACTAACCCGTACCCTAACACGTATGTTCACCCTAAACTGTTGTCGTACACGAACCTGTCCCCTAAACCGTCCCCGTCCCCTAACCCTAACCGTAACCCTAACCCTAAACCTTACCCGAAGCCTTACCCTAAACCGTCCCCTAATCCTAACCCGTACGCTAACACTAACCCGTACCCTAACACGTACGCTCACCCTAAACCATTGTCGTACACGAACCTCTCCCCTAAACCGTCCCCATCCCCGTCCCCTAAACCTAACCCTAACCCTAACCCTAACCCTTTCTCGAAGCCTTACCCTAACCTGTCCCCTAATCCTAACACGTAGGCTAACACTAACCCGAACCCTAACACGTATGCTCACCCTGAAACGTTGTCGTACACTAACCTGTCCCCTAAACCTTCCCCGTCCCCTAACCCTAACCCTAACCTTAAACCTAACGCTAACCCTTACCCGAAGCCTTACCCTAACCCGTCCCCTAATCCTAACCCGTACGCTAACAATAACCCATACCCTAACACGTACGCTCTCCCTAAACCATTGTCATACACTAACCTGTCCCCTAAACCTTCCCCGTCCCCTAACCCTAACCCTAACCCTAACCCTAACCCTATCCCTTACCCGAAGCCTTACCCTTACCCGTCCCCTAATCCTAACCCGTACGCTAACACTAACCGGTTCCTTAACACGTACGCTCACCCTAAACCGTTGTCGTACCCTAACCTGTCCCCTAAACCGTCCCTGTCCCCTAACACTAAACCTAACCCTAACCCTAACCCTAACCCTTACCCGAAGCCTTACCCTAACCAGTCCCCTAATCCTAAACTGTACGCTAACACTAACCCGTCCCCTAATACGTACGCTCAACCTAAACCGTTGTTGTACCCTAACCTGTCCCCTAAACCGTCCCCGTCCCCTAACCCTAACTCTATCCCTAACCCTAATCCTTACCCAAAGCCTTACGCTAAACTGTCCCATAATCCTAATCCGTACGCTAACACTAACCCGTACCCTAACACGTACGCTCACCCTACACCATTGTCGTACCCTAACCTGTCCTGTAAACTGTCCCCGTCCCCTAACATTAACCCTAACCCTAACCCAAACCTTACCCGAAGCCTTACACAAACCCGTCCCCTAATCCTAACCCGTACGCTAACTCTAACCCGTACCCTAACACGTACGCTCACCCTAAACCATTGTCGTACCCTAACATGTCCCCTAAACCGTCCCCATTCCCTAATCCTAACCTTAACCCTAACCATAACCCTAACCCTTACCCGAAGCCTTACACTCACCCGTCCCCTAATCCTAAACCGTACGCTAACACTAACCCGTACCCTATCACGTACGCTCACCCTAAACCGTTGTCGTACCAGAACCTGTCCCCTAAACCGTCCCCGTCCCCTAACCCTAACCCTAACCCTAAACCTAACCCTTACCCGAAGCCTTACGCTCACCCGTCCCCTAATCCTAACCCGTACGCTAACAGTAATCCGTACCCTAACATGTACGCTCACCCTAAACCGTTGTCGTACCCTAACCTGTCCCCTAAACCGTCACCGTCCCCTA
This sequence comes from Phocoena phocoena, assembly GCF_963924675.1. Classification (NCBI taxonomy): domain Eukaryota; kingdom Metazoa; phylum Chordata; class Mammalia; order Artiodactyla; family Phocoenidae; genus Phocoena; species Phocoena phocoena. Next base: position 814,560 of record NW_027077500.1, on the reverse strand, counting down.
ACCCTAACCCTAACCCTAACCCGAACCCTTACCCGAAGCCTTACCCTAACCCGTCCCCTAATCCTAACCCGTACGCTAACACTAAACCTTACCCTAACACGTACGCTCAGCCTAAACCTTTGTCGTACCCTAACGTGTCCCCTAAACCGTCCCTGTCCCCTAACCCTAACACTAACCCTAACCCTAAACCTAAACCTTACCCGAAGCCTTACCCTAACCCGTCCCGTAATCCTAGCCGTACGCTAACACTAACCCGTACCCTAACACGTACACTCACCCTAAACAGTTGTCGTACCCTAGACTGTCCCCTAAACCGTCGCCGTCCCCTAACCCTAACCCTTACCCTAACCCTAACCCTAACCCTTACCTGAAGCCTTACGCTAACCCGTCCCTTAATCCTAACCCGTACGCTAACACTAACCCGTACCCTAACACGTACGCTCACCCTAAACCATTGTCGTACCCTAACCTGTACCCTAAACCATCCCCGTCCCCTAACCCTAACCCTAATCCTAACCCTAACCCTAACCCTTACCCGAAGCCTGACCCTAAACCATCCCCTAAACCTAACCCGTACGCTAACACTAACCCGTACCCTAACACGTACGCTCACTCTAAACCGTTGTCGTACCCTAACCTCTCCCCTAAACCGTCCCCATCCCCTAACCATAACCCTAACCCTAAACCTAACCCTAACCCTTACCCGAAGCCTTACACTAATCCGTCCCCTAATCCTAACCCGTATGCTAAAAGTAACCCGTACCCTAACACGTATGCTCACCCTAAACCGTTGTCGTACCCTAACCTGTTCCCTAAACCGTCCCTGTCACCTAACCCTATCCCTAACCCTAACCCTAACCCTAACCCTAACCCGAAACCTTACCAGAAGCCTTACCATAACCCGTCCCCTAATCTTAACCCGTATGCTAACACTAACCAGTACCTTAACACGTACGCTCACCCTAAACATTTGTCGTACCCTAACCTGTCCCCTAAACCGTCCCCGTCCCCTAACCCTAACCCTAACCCTAAACCTAAACCTTACCCTAAGCCTTACCCTAACCAGTCCCCTAATCCTAACCCGTATGCTAACTCTAACCCGTACCCTAACACGTACGCTCACCCTAAACCGTTGTCGTACCCCAACCTGTCCCCTAAACCGTCCCCATTCCCTAACCCTAACACTAACCCTAACCATAATCCTAATTCTTAACCGAAGCCTTACCCTAACCCGTCCCCTAAACCTATCCCGTACGCTAACACTAACCCGTACCCTAACACGTACGCTCACCCTAAACCGTTGTCGTACCCTAACCTGTCCCCTAAACCGTCCCCGTCCCCTAACCCTAACCCTAACCCAAACCCTAACCCTAACCCTTACCCGAAGCCTTACCCTAACCCGTCCCCTAATCCTAACCCGTACGCTAACACTAACCCGTACCCTAACACGTACACTCACCCTAAAATGATGTCGTACCGTAACCTGTCCCCTAAACCGTCACCGTCCCCTAACCCTAACCCTAACCCTAACCCTAACCCGAACCCTTACCCGAAGCCTTACCCTAACCCGTCACCAAATCCTAACCCATACGCTAACACGAAACCGTTCCCTAACACGTACGCTCACCCTAAAACTTTGTCGTACCCTAACCTGTCCCCTCAACCGTCCCCGTCCCCTAACCCTAACACTAACCCAAACCCTAACCCTTACCCAAAGCCTTACCCTAACCCGTCCCCTAATCCTAACCCGTACGCTAACACTAACACGTACCCTAACACGTACGCTCACCCTAAATCGTTGTCGTGCCCTAACCTCTCCCCTAAACCGTCCCCATCCCCTAACCATAACCCTAACCCTAAACCTAACCCTAACCCTTACCCGAAGCCTTACCCTAATCCGTCCCCTAATCCTAACCCGTACGCTAACACTAACCCATACCCTAACACGAACGCTCACCCTAAACCATTGTCGTACCCTAACCTGTCCCCTAAATCGTCCCCGTCCTCTAACGCTAACCCTAACCCTAACCCTAAACCTTACCCGAAGCCTTATCCTAACCCGTCCCCTAATCCTTACCCGAACGCTAACACTAATCCATACCCTAACACGTACGCTCACCCAAAACCGTTGTCGTACCCTAATCTGTCCCCTAAACCGTCCCCGTCCCCTAACCCTAACCCTAACCCTAACCCTAACACTTTCCCGAATCCTTACCCTAACCCTTCCCCTAATCCTAACCCGTAGGCTATCACTAACCCGTACCCTAACATGTATGCTCACCCTAAACAGTTGTCGTATCCTAACCTGTCCCCTAAACCGTCCCCGTCCCCTAACCCTAACCCTAACCCTAACCCTTAATCGAAGCCTTACCCTAACCCGTCCCCTAATCCTAACCCGTACGCTAACTATAACCCGTACCCTAACACGTACGCTCACCCTAAACCGTTGTCGGACCCTTACCTGTCCCCTAAACCGTCCCCGTCCCCGTCCCCTAACCCTAACCCTAACCTTAACACTTACCCGAAGCCTTACCCTAACCCGTCCCCTAATCCTAACCCGTACGCTAACACTAACCCGTACCCTAACACGTACGCTCACCCTAAAGCGTTGTCGTACCCTAACCTGTCCCCTAAACCGTCCCCGTCCCCTAACCCTAACCCTAAACCTGACCATAACCCTAACCCTTACCTGAAGCTTTACCCTAACTTGTCCCGTAATCCTAACCTGTACGCTAACACTAACCCGTACCCTAACACGTACGCTCACCCTAAACCGTTGTCGTACCCTAAACTGTCCCCTAAACCGTCCCCGTCCCCGTCCCCTAACCCTAACCCTAACCCTAACCCAAACCCTTGCCCAAAGCCTTACCCTAACCCGTCCCCTAATCCTAACACGTACGCTAACAATAACCCGTACCCTAACACGTACGCTCACCCTAAACCGTTGTCGTACCCTAACCTGTCCCCTAAACCGTCCCCGTCCCCTAAACCTAACCCTAACCCTAACCCTAACCCTAACCCTAACCCTTACCCGAACCCTTAACATAACCCGTCCCGTAATCCTAACACGTACGCTAACACTAACCCGTACCCTAACACGTACGCTCACCCTAAAATGGTGTCGTACCCTAACCACTCCCCGAAACCGTCCCCGTCCCCTAACCCTAACCCTAACCCTAACCCAAACCCTTACCCAAAGCCTTACCCTAACCCGTCCCCTAATCCTAACCCGTACGCTAACACTAAACCGTACCCTAACACATACGCACACCCTAAACCGTTTTCGTACACTAACCTGTCCCCTAAACCGTCCACGTCCCCTAACCCTAACCCTAAACCTAACCCTTACCCGAAGCCATACCCTAAACCGTCCCCTAATCCTAACCCGTACGCTAACTCTAACCCATACCCTAACACGTACGCTCACCCTAAACCGTTGTCGTACCCTAACCTGTCCCCTAAAACGTCCCCGTCCCCTAACACTAACCCTAACCCTAAACGTAAACCTAACCCTTACCCGAAGCCTTACACTAACCCGTCCCCTAATGCTAACCTGTACGCTAACTCTAACACATACCCTAACACGTACGCTCACCCTAAAACGGTGTCGTACCCTAACCACTCCCCGAAAACGTCCCCGTCCCCTAACCCTAACCCTAACCCTAAACCTAACCCTAACCCTTACCCGAAGCCTTACCCTAAACCGTACCCTAATCCTAACACGTACGCTAACACTAACCCGTACTCTAACACGTACGCTCACCCTAAACCGTTGTCGTACCCTAACCTGTCCCCTAAACCGTCCCTGTCCCCTAACCCTAACCCTAACCCTAACCCTAACCCTTACCCGAAGCCTTACCCTAACCCGTCTCCTAATCCTAACCCGTACGCTAACACTGACCCGTACCCTAACACGTACACTCACACTAAACCGTTGTCGTACACTAACCTGTACCCTAAACCGTCCCCGTCCTGTAACCCTAAACCTAACCCTAACCCTAAACCTAACCCTTACCCGAAGCCTTACCCTAACCCGTCCCCTAATCCTAACCCTAACGCTAATACTAACCCGTACCCTAACACGTACGCTCACCCTAAACCGTTGTCGTACCCTAACCTGTCCCCTAAACCGTCCCCGTCGCCTAACCCTAACCCTAACCCTAACGCTTACCCGAAGCCTTATCCTAAACCGTCCCCTAATTCTAACCCGTACGCTAAAACTAAACCGTACCCTAACACGTATGCTCACCCTAAACCGTTGTCGTACCCTAACCTGTCTCCTAAACCGTCCCCGTCCCCGTCCCCTTACCCTAACCCTTACCCGAAGCCTTACCCTAACCCGTCACCTAATCCTAACCCATACGCTAACTCTAACCCGTATCCTAACACGTACGCTCACCCTAAAACGTTGTCGTACCCTAACCAGTCCCCTACACCGTCCCCGTCCCCTAACCATAACCCTAACCCTAACCCTTATCCGAAGCCTTACCATAACTCGTGTTCTAATCCTAACCCGTACGCTAACACTAACCCATACCCTAACACGCACGCTCACCCTAAACCGTTGTCGTACCCTAACCTGTCCCCTAAACCGTCCCCGTCCCCTAACCCTAACCCTAACCCTATCCCTTACCCGAAGCCTTACCCTAACCCGGCCCCTAATCCTAACCCGTACGCTAACACTAACCCGTACCCTAACACGTACGCTCACCCTAAACCGTTGTCATACCCTAACCTGTCCCCTAAAGCGTCCCCGTCCCCTAACCCTAACTCTAACCCTAACCCTAACCCTAACCCTTACCCGAAGCCTTACCCTAACCCGTCCCCTCATCCTATACCGTACGTTAACACTAACCCGTACCCTAACACCTACGCTCACCCTAACTGTTGTCATACCCTAACCTGTCCCCTAAACCGTCCCCGTCCCCTAACTCTAACCCTAACCCTAACCCTAACCCTAACCCTTTCCTGAAGCCTTACCCTAACCCGTCCCCTAATCCTAACCCGTACGCTAACACTAACCCGTAACCTAACACGTATGCTCACCCTAAACCGTTGTCGTACCCTAACCTGTCCCGTACCGTCACCGTCCCCTAACCCTAACCCTAACCTTAACCCTAACACTAACCCGAAGCCTTACCCTAACCCGTCCCCTAGTACTAACTCGTACGCTAACGCTAACCCGTACCCTAACACGTACGCTCACCCTAAACCGTTGTCGTACCCTAACCTGTCCCCTAAACCGTCCCCGTCCAATAAAACTAACCCTAACCATAACCCTAACCCTAAGCCTTACCCGAAGCCTTACCCTAACCCGTCCCATAATCCTAAACCGTACGCTAACCCTAACCCGTACCCTAACACGTACGCTCACCGTAAACCGTTGTCGTACCCTAAACTGTCCCCTAAACTGTCACCGTCCCCGTCCCGTAACCCTAACTTTAACCCTAAACCTAACACTTACCCGAAGCCTTACACTAACCCATCCCCTAATCATAAGCCGTACGCTAACACTAAACCATACCCTAACATGTACGCTCACCCTAAACCGTTGTCGTACCCTAACCTGTCCCCTAAACCGTCCCCGTCCCCGTCCCCTAACCCTAACCCTATCCCTAACCCTAAACCTAACCCTTACCCGAAGCCTTACACTAACCCGTTCTCTAATCCTAACACGTACGCGAACACTAACCCGTACCCTAACACATACGCTCACCCTAAACCGTTGTCGTACCCTAACCTGTCCCCAAAACCGTCCCTGTCCCCTAACCGTAACCCTAACCCTAACCCTAACACTAACCCTTACCCGAAGCCTTACCCTAACCCGTCCCCTAATCCTAACCCGTACCCTAAGATTAAACCGTACCCTAATACGTACACTCACCCTAAACCGTTGTCGTACAGTAACCTGTCCACTAAACCTTCCCCGTCCCAGTCCCCTAAGCCTAACCCTAACCCTAAACCTAACCCTTACCCGAAGCCTTACACTAACCCGTCCCCTAATTCTAACCCATACGCTAACACTAACCCGTACCCTAACACATACGCTCACCCTAAACTGTTGTCGTACCCTTACCTGTCCCCTAAACCGTCCCCATCCCCTAACCCTAACCCTAACCCTAACCCTTACCCGAAGCCTTACCCTAAACCCTCCCTTAATCCTAACCCGTATGCTAACACTAACCCGTACCCTAACACATACGCTCACCCTAAACTGTTGTCGTACCCTTACCTGTCCCCTAAACCGTCCCCGTCCCCTAACCCTAACCCTAACCCTAACCCTTACCCGAAGCCTTACCCTAACCCGTCCCCTCATCCTATACCGTACGTTAACACTAACCCGTACCCTAACACCTACGCTCACCCTAACTGTTGTCATACCCTAACCTGTCCCCTAAACCGTCCCCGTCCCCTAACCCTAACCCTAACCCTAACCCTAACCCTTTCCTGAAGCCTTACCCTAACCCGTCCCCTAATCCTAACCCGTACGCTAACACTAACCCGTAACCTAACACGTATGCTCACCCTAAACCGTTGTCGTACCCTAACCTGTCCCGTACCGTCACCGTCCCCTAACCCTAACCCTAACCTTAACTCTAACACTAACCCGAAGCCTTACCCTAACCCGTCCCCTAGTACTAACTCGTACGCTAACACTAACCCGTACCCTAACACGTACGCTCACCCTAAACCGTTGTCGTACCCTAACCTGTCCCCTAAACCGTCCCCGTCCAATAAAACTAACCCTAACCATAACCCTAACCCTAACCCTTACCCGAAGCCTTACACTAACCCGTCCCATAATCCTAAACCGTACGCTAACCCTAACCCGTACCCTAACACGTACGCTCACCGTAAACCGTTTTCGTACCCTAAACTATCCCCTAAACCGTCACCGTCCCCGTCCCGTAACCCTAACTTTAACCCTAAACCTAACCCTTACCCGAAGCCTTACACTAACCCATCCCCTAATCATAAGCCGTACGCTAACACTAAACCATACCCTAACACGTACGCTCACCCTAAATCGTTGTCATACCCTAACCTGCCCCTAAACCGTCCCCGTCCCCGTCCCCTAACCCTAACCCTATCCCTAACCCTAAACCTAACCCTTACCCGAAGCCTTACCCTAACCCGTTCCCTAATCCTAACACGTACACGAACACTAACCCGTACCCTAACACGTACGCTCACCCTAAACCGTTGTCGTACACTAACCTGTCCCCTAAACCGTCCCCGTCCCCTAACCCTAACCCTAAACCTAACACTTACCCGAAGCCTTACACTTACCCATCCCATAATACTAACCCGTACGCTAACACTAAACCGTACCCTAACACGTACGCTCACACTAAACCATTTTTCGTACCATAACCTGTCCCCTAAACCGTCCCCGTTCCTTAACCCAATCCCTAACCCTAACCCTAACCCTAAACCTTACCCGAAGCCTTACCCTAACCCGTCCCCTAATACTAACCCGTACGCTAACACTAACCCGTACCCTAACACGTACGCTCACCCTAAAACGTTGTGGTACCCTAACCTGTCCCCTAAACCGTCCCCGTCCCCTAACCCTAACCCTAACCCTAAGCCTAACCCTAACCCTTACCCGAAGCCTTACCCTAACCTGTCCCCTAATCCTAACCCGTACGCTAACACTAATCCGTACCCTAATACGTACGCTCACCCTAAACCGTTGTCGTACCCTAACCTGTCCCCTAAACCGTCCCCGTCCCCGTCCCCGTCCCCTAAACCTAACCCTAAACCTAAACCTAACCCTTACCCGAAGCCTTACCCTAACCCGTACCCTAATGCTAACCTGTACGCTAACTCTAACCCATACCCTAACACGTACGCTCACCCTAAAACGGTGTCGTACCCTAACCAGTCCCCTAAACCGTCTCCGTCCCCTAACCCTAACCCTAACCCTAAACCTAACCCTAACCCTTACCCGAAGCCTTACCCTAACCCGTCCCCTAATCCTAACACGTACGCTAACACTAACCCATACTCTAACACGTACGCTCACACTAAACCGTTGTCGTACCCTAACCTGTCCCCTAAACCGTCCCTGTCCCCTAACCCTAACACTAACCCTAACCCTAACCCTTACCCGAAGCCTTACCCTAACCCGTCCCCTAATCCTAACCCGTACGCTGACACTAACCCGTACCCTAACACGTACACTCACACTAAACCGTTGTCGTACCCTAACCTGTCCCCTAAACCGTCCCCATCCCTTAACCCTAACCCTAAACCTAACCCTAACCCTTACCCGAAGCCTTATCCTAAACCGTCCCCTAATCCTAACCCGTACGCTAACACTAACCCGTACCCTAACACGTACACTCACCCTAAACCTTTGTCGTACCCTAACCTGTACCCTAAACCATCCCCGTCCTGTAACCCTAACCCTAACCCTAACCCTAACCCTTACCCGAAGCCTTACCCTAACCCGTCCCCTATACCTAACCCGAACGCTAACACTAACCCGTACCCTAACACGTACGCTCACCCTAAACCGTTGTCGTACCCTAACCTGTCCCCTAAACCGTCCCCGTCGCCTAACCCTAACCCTAACCCTAACGCTTACCCGAAGCCTTATCCTAAACCGTCCCCTAATCCTAACCCGTACGCTAACACTAACCCGTACCCTAACACGTACGCTCACCCTAAACCGTTGTCGTACCTTAACCTGTACCCTAAACTGTCCCCGTACCGTAACCCTAATCCTAACCCTAACCCTAAACCTAACCCTTACCCGAAGCCTTACCCTAACCCGTCCCCTAATCCTAACCCGAACGCTAACACTAACCCGTACCGTAACACGTATGCTCACCCTAAACCGTTGTCATACCCTAACCTGTCCCCTACACCGTCCCCGTCCCCTAACCATAACCCTAACCCTAACCCTTACCCGAAGCCTTACACTAACCCGTCCCCTAATCCTAACCCGTCCGCTAACACTAAGGAGTACCCTAACACATACGCACACCCTAAAACGTTGTCGTACACTAACCTGTCCCCTAAACCGTCCCCATCTCCTAACCCTAACCCTAATCCTAACCGTAACCCTAACCCTTACCCGAAGCCTTACCATAACCCGTGTTCTAATCCTAACCCGTACGCTAACACTAACCCATACCCTAACACGCACGCTCACCCTAAACCGTTGTCGTACCCTAACATGTCCCCTAAACCGTCCCCGTCCCCTAACCCTATCCCTAAACCTATCCCTTACCCAAAGCCTTACCCTAACCCGGCCCCTAATCCTAACCCGTACGCTAACACTAACCCATACCCTAACATGTACGCTCACCCTAAACCGTTGTCATACCCTAACCTGTCCCCTAAACCGTCACCGTCCCCTAACCCTAACCCTAACCCTAATACTAACATTAACCCGAACCCTTACCCGAAGCCTTACCCAAACCGTACCCTAATCCTAACCCGTACACTAACACTAACGCGTACCCTAACACGTACGCTCAACCTAAACCTTTGTCATACCGAACCTGTCCCCTAAACCGTCCCCGTCCCCTAACACTAACACTAAACCTATCCCTAACCCTTACCCGAAGCCTTACACTAACCCGTCCCCTAATCCTAACCCGTACGCTAACACTAACACGTACCCTAACACGTACGCTCACCCTAAACCGTTGTCGTACCCTAACCTTTCCCCTAAACCTTCCCCATCCCCTAACCCTAACACTAACCCTAAACCTAACCCTAACCCTTACCCGAAGCCTTACCCTAACCCGTCCCCTAATCCTAACACTTACACTAACAGTAACCCGTACCCGAACACCTACGCTCACCCTAAACCATTGTCGTACCCTAACCTGTCCCCTAAACCGTCCCCGTCCCCTAACCCTAACCCTAACCTTAACCCTAACCCTAACGCTAACCCTTACCCGAAGCCTTACCCTAACCCGTCCCCTAATCCTAACCCGTATGCTAACTCTAACCCTTACACTAACACCTACGCTCATCCTAAACCGTTGTCGTACCCTAAGCTGTCCCCTAAACCGTTCCCGTTCCCTAACCCTAACCCTAACCCTAACCCTTACCCGAAGCCTTACACTAACCCGTCCCCTAATCCTAACCCGTACGCTAACACTAACCCGTACCCTAACACGTACGCTCACCCTAAAATGTTGTCGTACCCTAACCTGTCCCCTAAACCGTCCCCATCCCCTAACCCTAACCCTAACCCTAACCCTAACCCTAACCCTTACCCGAAGCCTTATCCTAAACCGTCCCCTAATCCTAACCCGTACGCTAACACTAACCCTTACCCTAACACGTACGCTCACCCTAAACCGTTGTCGTACCCTAACCTGTCCCCTAAACCGTCCCCGTCCCCTAACCCTAACCCTATCCCTTACCCGAAGCCTTACCTTAACCCGGCCCCTAATCCTAACACGTACGATAACACTAAACCGTACTCTAACACTTACGCTCACCCTAAACCGTCCCCGTTCCCTAACCCTAACCCTAACCCTAACCCTAAACCAAACCCTTACCCGAACCTTACCCTAACCCGTCACCTAATCCTAACCCGTACGCTAACTCTAACCCGTACCCTAACACGTACGCTCACCCTAAACCGTTGTCGTACCCTAACATGTCCCCTAAACCGTCCCCGTCCCCGTCCCCGTCCTCTAACCCAAACCCTAACCCTTACCCGAAGCCTTACCCTAAACCGTCCCCTAATCCTAACACGTACGGTAACAATAACCCGTACCCTAACACGTACGCTCACCCTAAACAGTTGTCGTACCCTATCCTGTCCCCTAAACCATCGCCATCCCCTAATCGTAACCCTAACCCTAACCCTAACACTTACCCGAAGCCTTACCCTAACCCGTCCCCTAATCCTAACCCGTACGCTAACACTAACCAGTACCCTAACACGTACGCTCACCCGAAACCGTTGTCGTACCCTAACCTGTCCCCTAAACCGTCCCAGTCCCCTAACCGTAACCCTAAACCTGACCCTAACCCTAACCCTTACCCGAAGCCTTACCCTAACCCGGCACGTAATCCTAACCCGTACACTAACACTAACCCGTACCCTAACACGTACGCTCACCCTAAACCTTTGTCATACCGAACCTCTCCCCTAAACCGTCCCCGTCCCCTAACCCTAACACTAAACCTATCCCTAACCCTTACCCGAAGCCTTACACTAACCCGTCCCCTAATCCTAACCCGTACGCTAACACTAACACGTACCCTATCACGTACGCTCACCCTAAACCGTTGTCGTACCCTAACCTCTCCCCTAAACCTTCCCCATTCCCTAACCATAACACTACCCCTAAACCTAACCCTAACCGTTACCCGAAGCCTTACCCTAACCCGTCCACTAATCCTAACACTTACACTAACAGTAACCCGTACCCGAACACCTACGCTCACCCTAAACCATTGTCGTACCCTAACCTGTCCCCTAAACCGTCCCCGTCCCCGTCCCCTAACCCTAACCCTAATCCTTACCCGAAGCCTTACCCTAACCCGTCCCCTAATCCTAACCCGTACGCTAACACTAACCCGTACCCTAACACGTACGCTCACCCTAAAATGTTGTCGTACCCTAACCTGTCCCCTAAACCGTCCCCATCACCTAACCCTAACCCTAACACTAACCCTAACCCTAAACCTTACCCGAAGCCTTACCCTAACCCATCCCCTAATCCTAAACCATACGATAACACTAACCCGTACCCTAACACGTACGCTCACCCTAAACTGTTGTCGTACCCTAACCTGTCCCGTAAACCGTCCCCGTCCCCTAACCCTAACCCCAACCCTAACCCTTACCCGAAGACTTACCATAACCCATGTTCTAATCCTAACCCATACGCTAACACTAACCCATACCCTAACACGCACGCTCACCCTAAACCGTTGTCGTACCCTAACCTATCCCCTAAACCGTCCCCGGCCCCTAACCCTAACCCTAACCCTATCCCTTACCCGAAGCCTTACCCTAACCCGGCCCCTAATCCTAACCCGTACGCTAACACTAACCCGTACCCTAACACGTACGCTCACCCTAAACCGTTGTAGTACCCTAACCTGTCCCCTAAAGCGTCCCCGTCCCCTAACCCTAACCCTAACCCTAACCCAAACCCTAAACCTAACCCTTACCCGAAGCCTTACCCTAACCCGTCCCCTAATCCTAACCCGTACGATAACACTAAACCGTACTCTAACACGTACGCTCACCCTAAACCGTCCCCGTCCCCGTCCCCTAACCCTAACCCTAACCCTAACCCTAACCCTTACCCGAACCTTACCGTAACCCGTCACCTAATCCTAACCCGTACGCTAACTCTAACCTGTACCCTAACACGTACGCTCACCCTAAACCGTTGTCGTACCCTAACATGTCCCCTAAACCGTCCCCGTCCCCTAACCCTAACCCTAAACCTAAACCTAACCCTAACCCCTACCTGAAGCCTTACACTAACCCGTCCCGTAATCCTAACCCGTACGGTAACACTAACCCGTACCCTAACACGTACGCTCACCGTAAACCGTTGACGTACCCTAACCTGTCCCCTAAACCGTCCCCGTTCCATTCCCCGTCCCCTAACCCTAACCCTAACCCTTACCCGAAGCCTTACCCTAACCCGTCCCCTAATCCTAACCCGTACGGTAACAATAACCCGTACCCTAACACGTACGCTCACCCTAAGCAGTTGTCGTACCCTATCCTGTGCCCTAAACCATCGCCATCCCCTAACCGTAACCCTAACCCTAACCCTAACACTTACCCGAAGCCTTACCCTAACCCGTCCCCTAATCCTAACCCGTACGCTAACACTAACCAGTACCCTAACACGTACGCTCACCCTAAACCGTTGTCGTACCCTAACCTGTCCCCTAAACCGTCCCCGTCCCCTAACCGTAACCCTAAACCTGACCCTAACCCTAACCCTTACCTGAAGCCTTACCCTAACCCGTCACGTAATCCTAACCCGTACGCTAACACTAACCCGTACCCTAACACGTACGCTCACCCTAAACCGTTGTCGTACCCTAACCTGTCCCCTTAACCGTCCCCGTCCCCGTCCCCTAACCTTAACCCTAACCCTAAACCAAACCCTTACCCGAAGCCTTACCCTAACCCGTGCCCTAATCCTAACACGTACGCTAACAATAACCCGTACCCTAACACGTACGCTCACCCTAAACCGTTGTCGTACCCTAACCTGTCCGTAAACCGTCCCCGTCCCCTAAACCTAACCCTAACCCTAACCCTAACCCTTACTCGAACCCTTAACCTAACCCGTCCCGTAATCCTAACACGTACGCTAACACTAACCCGTACCCTAACACGTACGCTCACCCTAAACCGTTGTCGTACCCTAACCTGTCTCCTAAACCGTACCCGTCCCCGTCCCCTAACCCTAACCCTAATCCTTACCCGAAGCCTTACCCTAACCCGTGACCTAATCCTAACCCATACGCTAACTCTAACCCGTATCCTAACACGTACGCTCACCCTAAAACGTTGTCGTACCCGAACCAGTCCCCTAAACCATCCCCGTCCCCTAACCCTAACCCTAACCGTAACCCTAACCCTTACCCGAAGCCTTACACTTACCCGTCCCCTAATCCTAACCCGTACGCTAACACTAACCCGTACCCTAACACGTACACTCACCCTATACAGTTGTCGTACCCTAACCGGTCCCCTAAACCGTCGCTGTCCCCTAACCCTAACCCTAACACTAACCCTAACCCTCAACCTTACCCGAAGCCTTACCCTAACCTGTCCCTTAATCCTAACCCGTACGCTTACACTAACCCGTACCCTAACACGTAAGCTCACCCTAAACCATTGTCGTACCCTAAACTGTCCCCAAACCATCCCCATCCCGTAACGCTAACCCTAATCCTAACCCTAAACCTAACCCTTACCCGAAGCCTTACCCTAAACCGTCCCCTAAACCTAACCCGTACGCTAACACTAACCCGTACCCTAACACGTATGTTCACCCTAAACTGTTGTCATACACGAACCTGTCCCCTAAACCGTCCCCGTCCCCTAACCCTAACCGTAACCCTAACCCTAAACCTTACCCGAAGCCTTACCCTAAACCGTCCCCTAATCCTAACCCGTACGCTAACACTAACCCGTACCCTAACACGTACGCTCACCCTAAACCATTGTCGTACACGAACCTCTCCCCTAAACCGTCCCCATCCCCGTCCCCTAAACCTAACCCTAACCCTAACCCTAACCCTTTCTCGAAGCCTTACCCTAACCTGTCCCCTAATCCTAACACGTAGGCTAACACTAACCCGAACCCTAACACGTATGCTCACCCTGAAACGTTGTCGTACACTAACCTGTCCCCTAAACCTTCCCCGTCCCCTAACCCTAACCCTAACCTTAAACCTAACGCTAACCCTTACCCGAAGCCTTACCCTAACCCGTCCCCTAATCCTAACCCGTACGCTAACAATAACCCATACCCTAACACGTACGCTCTCCCTAAACCATTGTCATACACTAACCTGTCCCCTAAACCTTCCCCGTCCCCTAACCCTAACCCTAACCCTAACCCTATCCCTTACCCGAAGCCTTACCCTTACCCGTCCCCTAATCCTAACCCGTACGCTAACACTAACCGGTACCTTAACACGTACGCTCACCCTAAACCGTTGTCGTACCCTAACCTGTCCCCTAAACCGTCCCTGTCCCCTAACACTAAACCTAACCCTAACCCTAACCCTAACCCTTACCCGAAGCCTTACCCTAACCAGTCCCCTAATCCTAAACTGTACGCTAACACTAACCCGTCCCCTAATACGTACGCTCAACCTAAACCGTTGTTGTACCCTAACCTGTCCCCTAAACCGTCCCCGTCCCCTAACCCTAACTCTATCCCTAACCCTAATCCTTACCCAAAGCCTTACGCTAAACTGTCCCATAATCCTAATCCGTACGCTAACACTAACCCGTACCCTAACACGTACGCTCACCCTACACCATTGTCGTACCCTAACCTGTCCTGTAAACTGTCCCCGTCCCCTAACATTAACCCTAACCCTAACCCAAACCTTACCCGAAGCCTTACACAAACCCGTCCCCTAATCCTAACCCGTACGCTAACACTAACCCGTACCCTAACATGTACGCTCACCCAAAACCGTTGTCGTACCCTAACATGTCCCCTAAACCGTCCCCGTCGCCTACCCCTAACCCTAATCCTAACCCTAACCCTAACCCTTACCCTAACCCTTACCCGAAGCCTTACCCTAAACGGTCCCCAAATCCTAACCCGCACACTAACACTAACCCATACCCTAACACATACGCTCACCCTAAACAGTTGTCGTACCCTAACCTGTCCCCTAAACCGTCCCTGTCCCCTAACACTAAACCTAACCCTAACCCTAACCCTAACCCTTACCCGAAGCCTTACCCTAACCAGTCCCCTAATCCTAAACTGTACGCTAACACTAACCCGTCCCCTAATACGTACGCTCAACCTAAACCGTTGTTGTACCCTAACCTTTCCCCTAAACCGTCCCCGTCCCCTAACCCTAACTCTATCCCTAACCCTAATCCTTACCCAAAGCCTTACGCTAAACTGTCCCATAATCCTAATCCGTACGCTAACACTAACCCGTACCCTAACACGTACGCTCACCCTACACCATTGTCGTACCCTAACCTGTCCTGTAAACTGTCCCCGTCCCCTAACATTAACCCTAACCCTAACCCAAACCTTACCCGAAGCCTTACACAAACCCGTCCCCTAATCCTAACCCGTACGCTAACACTAAACCGTACCCTAACATGTACGCTCACCCAAAACCGTTGTCGTACCCTAACATGTCCCCTAAACCGTCCCCGTCGCCTAACCCTAACCCTAATCGTAACCCTAACCCTAACACTTACCCTAACCCTTAACCGAAGCCTTACCCTAAACGGTCCCCAAATCCTAACCCGCACGCTAACACTAACCCATACCCTAACACATACGCTCACCCTAAACAGTTGTCGTACCCTAACCTGCCCCTAAACCGTCCCCGTCCCCAAACCCTAACCCTAACCCTAACCCTTACTCCAAGCCTTATACTAACCCGTCCCTTAATCCTAACCCGTACGCTAACACTAACCCGTACCCTAACACGTACGCTCACCCTAAACCATTGTCGTACCCTAAACTGTCCCCAAACCATCCCCATCCCGTAACGCTAACCCTAATCCTAACCCTAAACCTAACCCTTACCCGAAGCCTTACCCTAAACCGTCCCCTAAACCTAACCCGTACGCTAACACTAACCCGTACCCTAACACGTATGTTCACCCTAAACTGTTGTCGTACACGAACCTGTCCCCTAAACCGTCCCCGTCCCCTAACCCTAACCGTAACCCTAACCCTAAACCTTACCCGAAGCCTTACCCTAAACCGTCCCCTAATCCTAACCCGTACGCTAACACTAACCCGTACCCTAACACGTACGCTCACCCTAAACCATTGTCGTACACGAACCTCTCCCCTAAACCGTCCCCATCCCCGTCCCCTAAACCTAACCCTAACCCTAACCCTAACCCTTTCTCGAAGCCTTACCCTAACCTGTCCCCTAATCCTAACACGTAGGCTAACACTAAACCGAACCCTAACACGTATGCTCACCCTGAAACGTTGTCGTACCCTAACCTGTCCCCTAAACCTTCCCCGTCCCCTAACCCTAACCCTAACCTTAAACCTAACGCTAACCCTTACCCGAAGCCTTACCCTAACCCGTCCCCTAATCCTAACCCGTACGCTAACAATAACCCATACCCTAACACGTACGCTCTCCCTAAACCATTGTCATACACTAACCTGTCCCCTAAACCTTCCCCGTCCCCTAACCCTAACCCTAACCCTAACCCTAACCCTATCCCTTACCCGAAGCCTTACCCTTACCCGTCCCCTAATCCTAACCCGTACGCTAACACTAACCGGTACCTTAACACGTACGCTCACCCTAAACCGTTGTCGTACCCTAACCTGTCCCCTAAACCGTCCCTGTCCCCTAACACTAAACCTAACCCTAACCCTAACCCTAACCCTTACCCGAAGCCTTACCCTAACCAGTCCCCTAATCCTAAACTGTACGCTAACACTAACCCGTCCCCTAATACGTACGCTCAACCTAAACCGTTGTTGTACCCTAACCTGTCCCCTAAACCGTCCCCGTCCCCTAACCCTAACTCTATCCCTAACCCTAATCCTTACCCAAAGCCTTACGCTAAACTGTCCCATAATCCTAATCCGTACGCTAACACTAACCCGTACCCTAACACGTACGCTCACCCTACACCATTGTCGTACCCTAACCTGTCCTGTAAACTGTCCCCGTCCCCTAACATTAACCCTAACCCTAACCCAAACCTTACCCGAAGCCTTACACAAACCCGTCCCCTAATCCTAACCCGTACGCTAACACTAACCCGTACCCTAACATGTACGCTCACCCAAAACCGTTGTCGTACCCTAACATGTCCCCTAAACCGTCCCCGTCGCCTACCCCTAACCCTAATCCTAACCCTAACCCTAACCCTTACCCTAACCCTTACCCGAAGCCTTACCCTAAACGGTCCCCAAATCCTAACCCGCACGCTAACACTAACCCATACCCTAACACATACGCTCACCCTAAACAGTTGTCGTACCCTAACCTGTCCCCTAAACCGTCCCTGTCCCCTAACACTAAACCTAACCCTAACCCTAACCCTAACCCTTACCCGAAGCCTTACCCTAACCAGTCCCCTAATCCTAAACTGTACGCTAACACTAACCCGTCCCCTAATACGTACGCTCAACCTAAACCGTTGTTGTACCCTAACCTGTCCCCTAAACCGTCCCCGTCCCCTAACCCTAACTCTATCCCTAACCCTAATCCTTACCCAAAGCCTTACGCTAAACTGTCCCATAATCCTAATCCGTACGCTAACACTAACCCGTACCCTAACACGTACACTCACCCTACACCATTGTCGTACCCTAACCTGTCCTGTAAACTGTCCCCGTCCCCTAACATTAACCCTAACCCTAACCCAAACCTTACCCGAAGCCTTACACAAACCCGTCCCCTAATCCTAACCCGTACGCTAACACTAACCCGTACCCTAACATGTACGCTCACCCAAAACCGTTGTCGTACCCTAATATGTCCCCTAAACCGTCCCCGTCGCCTAACCCTAACCCTAATCGTAACCCTAACCCTAACCCTTACCCTAACCCTTACCCGAAGCCTTACCCTAAACGGTCCCCAAATCCTAACCCGCACGCTAACACTAACCCATACCCTAACACATACGCTCACCCTAAACAGTTGTCGTACCCTAACCTGCCCCTAAACCGTCCCCGTCCCCAAACCCTAACCCTAACCCTAACCCTTACTCCAAGCCTTATACTAACCCGTCCCTTAATCCTAACCCGTACGCTAACACTAACCCGTACCCTAACACGTACGCTCACCCTAAACCGTTGTCCTACCCTAACTTGTCCCCTAAACCGTCCCCGTCCCCTAACCCTATCCCTAACCCTAACCCTAACCTTTACCCGAAGCCTTACCCTAACCCGTCCCCTAATCCAAACCCGTACGCTAACACTAAACCGTACCCTAACACGTACGCTCACCCTAAACCGTTGTCGTACCCTAACCTGTCCCCTAAACCGTCCCCGTCCCCTAATCCTAACCCTAATCCTAACCCTAACCCTAACCCTAACCCTAAGCTTTACCCAAAGCCTTTACCTAACCCGTCCCCTAATCCTAAACGGTACGCTAACACTAACGCGTACCCTAACACGTACGCTCACACTAAACCATTGACGTACAGTAACCTGTCCCATAAACCCTCCCTGTGCCCTTACCCTAACCCTAAACCTAACCCTAACCCTAACCCTAATCATTACCCGAAGCCTTACCCTAACCCGTCCCCTAATGCTAACCGGTACGCTAACACTAAACCATACCCTAACTCGTACGCTCACCCTAAACTGTTGTCGTACACTAACCTGTCCCCTAAACCGTCCTCGTCCCCAAACCCTAACCCTAACCCTAACCTTTACCCAAAGCCTTACCCTAACATGTCCCCTAATCCTAACCCATACGCTAACACTAACCCGTACCCTAAAACGTACGCTCATCCTAAACTGTTGTCATATCCTAACCTTGCCCCTAAACCCTCCCCGTCCCCTAACCCTAACCCTATGCCTAACCCTAACCCTTACCCGAAGCCTTACCCTAACCCGTCACCTAATCCTAACCCGTACACGAAAGCTAACGTTACGCTAAAACGTATGCTCACCCTAAACATTTGCCGTACCCTAACCTGTCTCATAAACCGTCCCCGTCCCCTAAACCTAACCCTTAACCTAACCCTAACGCTTACCCAAAGCCTTACACTAACCTGTCCCCTAATCCTAACCCGTACGCTAACACTAACCCTTACCCTAACACGTACGCTCACCCTAAACCGTTGCCGTACCCTAACCTTTCCCCTAAACCGTCCCCATCCCCTATCCCTAAACCTGACCCTAACTCTAATCCTTACCCGAAGCCTTACCCTAACCCGTCCCCTAATCCTAAACCGTACGCTAACACTAACCCGTAACATAACACGTACGCTCACCCTAAAACGTTGTCGTACCCTAACCAGTCCACTAAACCGTCCCCGTCCCCTAAAACTAACCCTAACCCTAACCCTTACACGAAGCCTTACACTAAACCGTCCCCTAATCCTAACCTGTATGTTAACACTAACTGGTACCGTAACACGTACGCTCACCCTAAACATTTGTCGTAACATAACCTGTCTCCTAAACCGTCCCTTCCCTAACCCTAAACCTAAACCTAATCCTAACCGGTCCCCTAAACCGTCCTCGTCCCCGTTCCCGAACCCTAAGCCTAACCCTAACGCTAACCCTTACCCGAAGCCTTACCCTAACCCGTCCCCTAATCCTAACCCGTACGCTAACAGTAACCCGTACCCTAACATGTACGTTTACCCTAAACCATTGTCGTACACTAACCTGTCCCCTAAACCGTCCCCTTCCCCTAACCCTAACCCTAACCCTAATCCTAACCAGTCCCCTAAACTGTCCCCGTCCCCGTCCCCTAACCCTAAGACTAAACCTAACGCTAACACTTACCCGAAGCCTTACACTAACCCGTACCATAATCCTAAACCGTACGCTAACACTAACCCATACCCTAACATGTACGCTCACCCTAACCCTTTGTCATACTCTAACCTGTCCCCTAAACCGTCCCCTTCCCCTAATCCTAACCCTAACCATAACCCTAACCATAACCCTTACCCGAAGCCTTACCCAAACCCGTCTCCTAATCCTAAGCTGTACGCTAACACTAACCCGTACCCTAACACGTACGATCACCCTAAACCATTGTAGTATCCTAACCTTTCCCCTAAACCGTCCCCGTCCCCTAACCCTAACACTAACCCTTTCAATAACCCTAACCGTTACCCGAAGCCTTACCCTGACCGGTCACCTAATACGAACCCGTACGCTAACACTAACCCATAGCCTAACACGTACGCTCACCCTAAACCGTTGCTGTACCCTAACCTGTCCCCTAAACCGTCCCCGTCCCCTAACCCTAACCGTCAACCTAACCCTAAACCTTACCTGAAGCCTTACCCTAACCCGTCCCCTAATCCTAACCCGTACGCTAACACTAAACCGTACCCTAACACCTACACTCACCCTAAAACGTTGTCGTATCCTAACCTGTCCCCTAAACCCTCCCCGTCCCCTAACCCTAACCCTAAACCTAACCCTAAACCTTACCTGAAGCCTTACCCAAACCCGTCCCCTAATCCTAACCCGTACGCTAACACTAAACGTTACCCTAACACCTACACTCACCCTAAAACGTTGTCGTATCCTAACCTGTCCCCTAAACCGTCCCCGTCCCCTAACCCTAACCCTAACACTAACCCTAACCCTTACCCGAAGCCCTAATCTAACCCACAGGCTAACAGTAAACCGTAGCCTAACACGTACGATCACCCTAAACCTTTGTCGTACCATAACCTGTCCCCTAAACTGTCCCCATCCCCGTCCCCTAATCCTAACCCTAACCCTAACCCTAACACTTACCCGAAGCCATACCCTAACCCGTCCCATAATCCTAACCCGTACCCTAACACGTACGCTCACTCTAAACCATTGTCGTACCCTAAACTGTGACCTACACCGTCCCCGTCCCCGTCCCCTAACCCTAACCCTAACCCTAAGCCTAAACCTGAACCTTACCCGAAACCTTACCCTAACCCGTCCCCTAATCCTAACACGTACGCTAACACTAACCCGTACCCTAACACGTACGCTCACCCTAAAACTTTGTCGTACACTAACCTGTCCCTTAAACCGTCCCCATCCGCTAACCCTAACCCTAACCCTAACCCTAAAACTTACCCAAAGCCTTACCCTAACCCGTCACATAATCCTAACCCGTACGCTAACACTAACCCATACCCTAACAGGTACGCTCACCCTAAACTGTTTTCATACCCTAACCTGTCCCCTAAACCGTCCCCGTCCCCCAACCCTAACCCTAACCCTAACCCTAAGACTTACTCGAAGCCTTACCCTAACCCGTCCCCTAATCCTAACCGGTACGCTAACACTAACCCTTACCCTAACATGTACAATCACCCTAAACCTTTGTCGTACCCTAACCTGTCCCCTAAACCGTCCCCATCCCCTAACCCTAACACTAACCCTAACCCTAACCCTTAACCGAAGTCTTCCCCTAACCCGTCCCCTAATCCTAACCCGTACGTTAACACTAACCCGTACCCTAACATGTACAATCACCCTACACCGTTTTCGTACCCTAACCTGTCCCCTAAACCGTCCCCATCCCCGTTCCCTAACCCTAACCCTAACCCTTACCCGAAGCCTTACCCTAACCCATCCCCTAATCCTAACCCGTATGCTAACAATAACCCGTACCCTAACACGTACGCTCACCCTAAATCGCTGTCGTACCCTATCCTGTCCCCTAAACCGTCCCCGTCCCCTAAACGTAACCCTAAGCCTAAACTTTACCCAAAGCCTTACCCTAACCCGTCCCCTAATCCTAACTCGTACGCTAACACCTACGCTCACCCTAAACCGTTGTTGTACCCTAAACTGTCCCCTAAACCGTCCCCATCCCCTAACCCTAACCCTAACCCTAACCCTAAACCTTACCGGAAGCCTTACCCTAACCCATCCCCTAATCCTAACCCGTACGCTAACACTAACACATACCCTAACACGTATGCTCACCCTAAACCGTTGTCGTACCCTAACCTGTCCCCTAAACCATCCCCATCCCCTAACCCTAACAATAACCCTAAACCTAAACCTTACCCGAAGCCTTACCTAAACCCGTCCCATAATCCTAACCCGTACGCTAACACTAATCCGTACCCTAACACGTACACTCACCCTAAATCTTTGTCGTACAATAACCTGTCCCTTAAACCGTCCCCATCCGCTAACCCTAACCCTAACCCTAAACCTAACACTTACCCGAAGCCTTACCCTAACCCGTCCCCTAATCCTAACCCTTACGCTAACACTAACCCATACCATAACACGTACGCTCACCCTAAACCGTTTTCGTACCCTAACCTGTCCCCTAAACCGTCCCCGTCCCCCAACCCTAACCCTAACCCTAAGCCTTACCTGAAGCCTTAAACTAAACTGTCCCCTAATCCTAACCGGTACGCTAACACTAACCCGTACCCTAACACGTACGCTCACCCTAAATGGTTGCGGTACCCTAAACTGTCACCTAAACCGTCCCCGTCCGTCCCCTATCCCTAACCCTAACCCTAACCCTAACACTTACCCGAAGCCTTACCCTAAACCGTCCCCTAATCCTAACCCGTACGTTAACACTAAACCTTACCCTAACATGTACAATCACCCTAAACCGTTGTCGTACCCTAACCTGTCCCTTAAACCGTCCCCATCCCCTAACCCTAACACTAACCCTAACCCTAACAATTAACCGAAGACTTCCCCTAACCCATCCCGTAATCCTACCCCGGAACCTAACACTAACCCGTACCCTAACACGAATGCTCAACCTAAACCGTTTTCGTACCCCAACCTGTCCCCAAAAGAGTCCCCATCCCCTAACCCTAACCCTAACCCTTACCCTTACCCGAATCCTTACCCAAACCCGTCCCCTAATCCTAACTCCTACGCTAAAACTAAACCATACCCTAACACGTACGCTCACACTAAACCGTTGTCGTACCCTAAACTGTCACCTAAACCTTCCCCGTCACCTAAACCTAACCCTAACCCTAACCGGTCCCCTAAACCGTCCCCGTCCCTGTCCCCTGACCCTAACCCTAACGCTAACCCTTTCCCGAAGCCTTACACTAACCCGTCCCCTAATCCTAACCCATACGCTAACACTAACCCATACCCTAACACGTACGCTTACCCTAAAACATTGTCGTACCCTAACCTGTCCCCTAAACCGTCCCTGTCCCCTAACCCTAACCCTAACCATAAAAATAACCCTTACCCGAAGCCTTAACGTAACCCGTCCCCTAATTCTAACCCGTACGCTAACACTAACCCATACCTTAACACGTACGCTCACCCTAAACCGTTTTCGTAACCTAACGTGTCCCCTAAACCGTCCCCGTCCCCTAATACTAACCCTAACTATAACTCAACCCTAACCCTTACCCGAAGCCTTACCCTAACACATTCCCTAATCCTAACCCGTACGCTAACACTAACCCGTTCCCTAACACGTACGCTCACCCTAAACCGTTGTCGTACCCTAACATGTCCCATAAACCGTCCCCGTTCCCTAACCCTAAACCTATCCCTAACCCTAACCCTTACCCGAAGCCTTACCCTAACCCGTCCCCTAATCCTAAGCTGTATGCTAAAACTAACCCATACCCTAACACGTACGCTCACCCTAAACCATTCTCGTAACCTAACCTATCCTCTAAACCGTCCCCGTCCCCTAACCCTAACCCCCACCCTAACCCTAACCCTTACCCGCAGCCTTACCCTAACCCGTGCCCTAAACCTAACCCATACACTGACACTAACCAGTACCCTAACACGTACGCTGAACCTAAACCCTTGTCGTACACTAACCTGTCCCCTAAACTGTCCCCGTCCTCTAATCCTAACCCTAACCCTAAACCTAACCCTAGCCCTTACCCTAAGCCTTAGGCTAACCCATCCCCTAATCCTAAACCGTACGATAACAGTAACCCGTACCCTAACACGTACGCTCACCCTAAACCGTTGTCGTACACTAACCTGTCCCCTAAACCGTCCCCATTCCCTAACCCTAACCCTAACCCTAACCATAACCCTAACCATAACCCTTACCCGAAGCCTTACCCAAACCCGTCTCCTAATCCTAAGCCGTACGCTAACACTAACCCGTACCCTAACACGTACGCTCACCCTAAACCGTTGTAGTATCCTAACCTTTCCCCTAAACCGTCCCCGTCCCCTAACCCTAACACTAACCCTTTCAATAACCCTAACCCTTACCCGAAGCCTTACCCTGACCGGTCACCTAATACGAACCCGTACGCTAACACTAACCCGTAGCCTAACACGTACGCTCACCCTAAACCGTTGCCGTACCCTAACCTGTCCCCTAAACCGTCCCCGTCCCCTAACCCTAACCGTCAACCTAACCCTAAACCTTACCTGAAGCCTTACCCTAACCCGTCCCCTAATCCTAACCCGTACGCTAACACTAAACCGTACCCTAACACCTACACTCACCCTAAAACGTTGTCGTATCCTAACCTGTCCCCTAAACCCTCCCCGTCCCCTAACCCTAACCCTAAACCTAACCCTAAACCTTACCTGAAGCCTTACCCAAACCCGTCCCCTAATCCTAACCCGTACGCTAACACTAAACGTTACCCTAACACCTACACTCACCCTAAAACGTTGTCGTATCCTAACCTGTCCCCTAAACCGTCCCCGTCCCCTAACCCTAACCCTAACACTAACCCTAACCCTTACCCGAAGCCCTAATCTAACCCATAGGCTAACAGTAAACCGTAGCCTAACACGTACGATCACCCTAAACCTTTGTCGTACCATAACCTGTCCCCTAAACTGTCCCCATCCCCGTCCCCTAATCCTAACCCTAACCCTAACCCTAACACTTACCCGAAGCCATACCCTAACCCGTCCCATAATCCTAACCCGTACCCTAACACGTACGCTCACTCTAAACCATTGTCGTACCCTAAACTGTGACCTACACCGTCCCCGTCCCCGTCCCCTAACCCTAACCCTAACCCTAAGCCTAACCCTTACTCGAATCCTTACCATAACCCAGCCCCTACTCCTAACCCGTACGATAACACTAACCCGTACCCAACACGTACGATCACCCTAAACCGTTGTCGTACCCTAACCTGTCCCCTAAACCTTCCCCGTCCCCTAACCCTAACCCTAACCCTAATCCTAAACCTGAACCTTACCCGAAACCTTACCCTAACCCGTCCCCTAATCCTAACACGTACGCTAACACTACCCCGTACCCTAACACGTACGCTCACCCTAAAACTTTGTCGTACACTAACCTGTCCCTTAAACCGTCCCCATCCGCTAACCCTAACCCTAACCCTAACCCTAAAACTTACCCGAAGCCTTACCCTAACCCGTCACATAATCCTAACCCGTACGCTAACACTAACCCATACCCTAACAGGTACGCTCACCCTAAACTGTTTTCATACCCTAACCTGTCCCCTAAACCGTCCCCGTCCCCCAACCCTAACCCTAACCCTAACCCTAAGACTTACTCGAAGCCTTACCCTAACCCGTCCCCTAATCCTAACCGGTACGCTAACACTAACCCTTACCCTAACATGTACAATCACCCTAAACCTTTGTCGTACCCTAACCTGTCCCCTAAACCGTCCCCATCCCCTAACCCTAACACTAACCCTAACCCTAACCCTTAACCGAAGTCTTCCCCTAACCCGTCCCCTAATCCTAACCCGTACGTTAACACTAACCCGTACCCTAACATGTACAATCACCCTACACCGTTTTCGTACCCTAACCTGTCCCCTAAACCGTCCCCATCCCCGTCCCATAACCCTAACCATAACCCTTACCCGAAGCCTTACCCTAACCCATCCCCTAATCCTAACCCGTATGCTAACAATAACCCGTACCCTAACACGTACGCTCACCCTAAATCGCTGTCGTACCCTATCCTGTCCCCTAAACCGTCCCCGTCCCCTAACCGTAACCCTAAGCCTAAACTTTACCCAAAGCCTTACCCTAACCCGTCCCCTAATCCTAACTCGTACGCTAACACCTACGCTCACCCTAAACCGTTGTTGTACCCTAAACTGTCCCCTAAACCGTCCCCATCCCCTAACCCTAACCCTAACCCTAACCCTAACCCTAAACCTTACCGGAAGCCTTACCCTAACCCATCCCCTAATCCTAACCCGTACGCTAACACTAACACATACCCTAACACGTATGCTCACCCTAAACCGTTGTCGTACCCTAACCTGTCCCCTAAACCATCCCCGTCCCCTAACCCTAACAATAACCCTAAACCTAAACCTTACCCGAAGCCTTACCTAAACCCGTCCCATAATCCTAACCCGTACGCTAACACTAATCCGTACCCTAACACGTACACTCACCCTAAATCTTTGTCGTACAATAACCTGTCTCTTAAAACGTCCCCATCCGCTAACCCTAACCCTAACCCTAAACCTAACACTTACCCGAAGCCTTACCCTAACCCGTCCCCTAATCCTAACCCTTACGCTAACACTAACCCATACCATAACACGTACGCTCACCCTAAACCGTTTTCGTACCCTAACCTGTCCCCTAAACCGTCCCCGTCCCCCAACCCTAACCCTAACCCTAAGCCTTACCTGAAGCCTTAAACTAAACTGTCCCCTAATCCTAACCGGTACGCTAACACTAACCCGTACCCTAACACGTACGCTCACCCTAAATGGTTGCGGTACCCTAAACTGTCACCTAAACCGTCCCCGTCCGTCCCCTATCCCTAACCCTAACCCTAACCCTAACACTTACCCGAAGCCTTACCCTAAACCGTCCCCTAATCCTAACCCGTACGTTAACACTAAACCTTACCCTAACATGTACAATCACCCTAAACCGTTGTCGTACCCTAACCTGTCCCTTAAACCGTCCCCATCCCCTAACCCTAACACTAACCCTAACCCTAACCCTAACAATTAACCGAAGACTTCCCCTAACCCATCCCGTAATCCTACCCCGGAACCTAACACTAACCCGTACCCTAACACGAATGCTCAACCTAAACCGTTTTCGTACCCCAACCTGTCCCCAAAAGAGTCCCCATCCCCTAACCCTAACCCTAACCCTTACCCTTACCCGAATCCTTACCCAAACCCGTCCCCTAATCCTAACTCCTACGCTAAAACTAAACCATACCCTAACACGTACGCTCACACTAAACCGTTGTCGTACCCTAAACTGTCACCTAAACCTTCCCCGTCACCTAAACCTAACCCTAACTCTAACCGGTCCCCTAAACCGTCCCCGACCCTGTCCCCTGACCCTAACCCTAACGCTAACCCTTTCCCGAAGCCTTACACTAACCCGTCCCCTAATCCTAACCCATACGCTAACACTAACCCATACCCTAACACGTACGCTTACCCTAAAACATTGTCGTACCCTAACCTGTCCCCTAAACCGTCCCTGTCCCCTAACCCTAACCCTAACCATAACAATAACCCTTACCCGAAGCCTTAACGTAACCCGTCCCCTAATCCTAACCCGTACGCTAACACTAACCCATACCTTAACACGTACGCTCACCCTAAACCGTTTTCGTAACCTAACGTGTCCCCTAAACCGTCCCCGTCCCCTAATACTAACCCTAACTATAACTCAACCCTAACCCTTACCCGAAGCCTTACCCTAACACATTCCCTAATCCTAACCCGTACGCTAACACTAACCCGTACCCTAACACGTACGCTCACCCTAAACCGTTGTCGTACCCTAACATGTCCCATAAACCGTCCCCGTTCCCTAACCCTAAACCTATCCCTAACCCTAACCCTTACCCGAAGCCTTACCCTAACCCGTCCCCTAATCCTAAGCTGTATGCTAAAACTAACCCATACCCTAACACGTACGCTCACCCTAAACCATTCTCGTAACCTAACCTATCCTCTAAACCGTCCCCGTCCCCTAACCCTAACCCCAACCCTAACCCTAACCCTTACCCGCAGCCTTACCCTAACCCGTGCCCTAAACCTAACCCATACACTGACACTAACCAGTACCCTAACACGTACGCTTAACCTAAACCCTTGTCGTACACTAACCTGTCCCCTAAACTGTCCCCGTCCTCTAATCCTAACCCTAACCCTAAACCTAACCCTAGCCCTTACCCTAAGCCTTAGGCTAACCCATCCCCTAATCCTAAACCGTACGATAACAGTAACCCGTACCCTAACACGTACGCTCACCCTAAACCGTTGTCGTACACTAACCTGTCCCCTAAACCGTTGCCGTCCCCTAACCCTAACCCTAACCCTAACCATAACCCTTACCCGAAGCCTTACCCTAACCCGTCCCCTAATCCTAACCTGTATGCTGACACTAACCCGTACCCTAACACGTACGCTCACCCTAAAACATTGTCGTACCCTAACCTGTCCACTAAAACATACACGTCCCCTAAACCTAAACCTAACCCTAACCCTAACCCTAAACCTAACACTAACCCTTACGCGAAGCCTTACACTAACCAGTCCCCTAATCCTAACCCGTACGCTAACACTAACCCGTTCCCTAACATGTACGCTCACCCTAAAGAGTTGTTGAACTCTAACCGGTCCACTAAACCGTCCCCGTCCCCTAACCCTAACCCTAACCCTAACCCTAACCTATACCATAAACCGTCCCGGTGCCCGTCCCCTAACCCTAACCCTAACCCTAAATTTAACCCTTACCCGAAGCCTTACCCTAACCCGTCCCCTAATGCTAACCCGTACGCTAACACTAACCCGTACCCTAACATGTACACTCACCCTATGCCGTTGTCGTACCCTAACCTGTCCCCTAAACCGTCCCCCTCCCCTAACCCTAACCCTAACCCTAAACCTAACCCTTACGCGAAGCCTTACCGTAACCCCTCCCCTAATCCTAACCCGTATGCTAACACTAACCCGTACCCTGACACGTACGCTCACCCTAAACCGTTGTCGTAACCGAACCTGTCCCCTAAACCGTCCCCGTCCCCTAATCTTAACCCTATCCTTAACCCTAAACCTTACTCGAAGCCTTACCCTAACCCGACCCTTAATCCTAACCCGTAGGCTATCACTAACCCATACCCTAACACGTACACTCACCCTAAATCATTGTCGTACCCTAACCTGTCCCCTCAACCGTCCCCATCCCCTAACCCTAACCTTAACCCTTACCCGAAACCTTACCGTAACCCGTCCCCTAATTCTAAACAGTACGCTAACACTAACCCATACCCTAACACGTACGCTCACCCTAAACCATTGTCGTAACCTAACCTGTCCCCTAAATCGTCCCTGTCCCCTAAACCTAACCCTAACCTTAACTCTAACCCTAACCCTTACCCGAAGCCTTACCCTAACCCGTCCCCTATTCCTAACCTGTACGCTAACACTAACCCATACCCTAACACGTACGCTAACCCTAAATCATTGTCATACCCTAACCTGTCCCCTAAACCGTCCCCATCCCCTAAACCTAACCTTAACCCTAACCCTAACCCTTACCCAAAGCCTTACCCTAACCCGTCCCCTAATCCTAACCCCTATGCTAACAATAACCCATACCCTAACACGTACGCTCACCCTAAACCATTGTCGTACCCTATCCTTTCCCCTAAACCGTCCTGATCCCCTAACCCTAACCCTAACACTAACCCTATCCCTAACCCTTACCCGAAGCCTTACACTAACCCGTCCCCTAATCCTAACCCGTACGCTAACACTAACCCGTACCCTAACACATACGCTCACCCTAAATCATTGTCATACCCTAACCTGTCCCCTAAACCGTCCCCGTACCCTAACCCTAACCCTAACCCTACCCTTTACACGAAGCTTTACCCTAACCCGTCCCCTAATCGTAACCCGTACGCTAACACTAACCCGTACCCTAACACGTACGCTCACCCTAAACCGTGGTCGTACCCTAACCTGTCCCCTACACTCTCCCCGTCCCCTAACCCTAACCCTAACCCCAACCCTGACCCTTACCCGAAGACTTACCCTAACCCGTACCCTAATCCTAACCCGTACGCTAACACTAACCCGTACCCTAACACGTACGCTCACCCTAAACTGTTGTCGTACCCTAACCTGTCCCCTAAACCGTCCCCGTACCCTAACCATAACCCTTACCCTAACCCCAACACTAACCTTTACCCGAAGCCTTACCCTAAACCCTCCCCTAATCCTAACCGCACGCAAACACTAACCCGTACCCTAACACGTACGCTCACTCTAAACCGTTGCCGTACCCTAACCTGTCCCCTAAACCTTCCCCGTCCCCTAAACCTAACCTTAACCCTAACCCTAACCCTTACCTGAAGCCTTACCCTAACCCGTCCCCTAATCCTAACCTGTACGCTAACACTAACCCGTACCGTACCACGTA
Source organism: Phocoena phocoena (assembly GCF_963924675.1). NCBI lineage: Eukaryota > Metazoa > Chordata > Mammalia > Artiodactyla > Phocoenidae > Phocoena > Phocoena phocoena. Next base: position 783,817 of record NW_027077500.1, on the reverse strand, counting down.
CGCTCACCCTTAACCGTTGTCGTACCCTAACCTGTCCCCTAAACTGTCCCTGTCCCCTAACTCTAACCCTAACCCTTACCCGAAGACTTACCCTAACCCGTCCCCTAATGCTAACCCGTATGTTAACACTAACCCGTACCCTAACACGTACGCTCACCCTAAACCGTTGTCTTACCTAACCCGTCCCCTAAACCGTCCCCGTCCCATAACCCTAACCCTAACCCTTACCCGAAGCCTTACCCTAACCGGTCCCCTAATCCTAACCCGTACACTAACACTAACCTGTACCCTAACATGTACGCTCACCCTAAACCGTTGTCCTACCCTAACCTGTCCCCTAAACCCTCCCCGTCCCCTAACCCTAACCCTAACCCTAACCCTTACCCGAAGCCTTACCCTAACACGTCCCCTATACCTAATCCGTACGCTAACACTAACCCGTACCCTAACACCTACGCTCACCCTAAACTGCTGTGGTATCCTAACCTTTTCCCTAAACCGTCCCCGTCCCATAATGCTAAACCTAAATCTTTACAGATGCCTGTCCCTAAACCGTCCCCAAATCCTAACCCATACGCTAACACTAAACTGTACCCTAACACGTAGGCTCACCCTAAATCGCTGTCGTACCCTAATCTGTACCCTAAACCGTCCCTTTCCCCAACCCTATCCCTCACCCTAACACTTATACGAAGCCTTACTCTAACCTGTCCCCTAATCCTAACCCAAATGCTAACACTGACCAGTACCCTAACATGTACGCTCACCCTAAAGCATTGTCGTACCCTAACCTGTACCCTAACACGTCCTCATCCACTAACCCTAACTCTAACACTTACCTGAAATCTTACCCTAACACATCCCCTAATCCTAAACCGTGCGCTAACACTAACCCATACCCTAACTCGTACGATCACACTAAACCATTGTCGTACACTAACCTGTACTCTAAACCTTCCCTGTCCCCTAACCCTAACCCTAATCCTTACCGGAAAAGTTACCCTAACCCGTCCCCTAATCCTAACCCGTATGCTAACATTTACACCTACCCTAACTTGTATGCTCAATGAAAACCGTTGTCATACACTAACCTGTACCTAAACAGTCCCTGTCCCATAACCCTAACCCTAACCCTTATCCGAAGCCTTACCCTAACCCGTCACCTAAGCCTAACTGGTACGCTAACACTAACACATACCCTAACATGTACACTCACCCTAAACCATTGTCTTCCCCAAACCTGTACCTTAAATCGTCCCTGGCCCTGTCCCCTAACATTAACCATAACCCTAACCCTTACCCGAAGCCTTATCCTAACCCGTCCCCTAATCCTAATCCGTACGCCAACACTAACCCATACCCTTACACCTACGCTCACCTTAAATCGTTGTCGTACACTAAATTGTACCCTAAACCGTTCCCATTCCCTAACCTAATCCCTAACCCTAACCATAAACCTAATCATTACCCGAAGCCTTAGTCTAAACTGTCCCCTAATCCTAAACCGTATGCTAGCACTAACACATACCCTAACATGTACACTCAACCTAAACTGCTGTCGTATTCTAACCTATACCCTAAACCGTTCCCATCCCCTAACCCTAACCCTAACCCGACGTCTTACCCTATCCCTTCCACTAATCATGGACCATACACTAACACTAAACCTTACCCTAACATGTATTCTCACACTAACACATTGTGGTACCCTAACCTGTACCTTGAACCGTCTCCATCTCCTAACCCTAACCCTAACCCTAACCCTTACCCTAAGCCTTACCCTAACCAGTCCCCTAATTCTAACCCATATGCTAACACTAACCTGTGCCCTAACATGTATGCTCACCCTAAACTGTTGTCGTACCCTAACCTGTACCCTAAACCGTCCCTGTCCCTGTTCCCTAACACTAACACATACCCGAATCATGTCTCTAAACCTTACACTAATCCTAACCCTTATGGTAGCACTAACATGTACCCTAAAACATACGCTCACCCTAAACTTTTGTCATTCCCTAACCTGTATCCTAAATGGTCCCAGTCCCCTAACAATAACCCTAAACCTAAACCTAAACCTAACCCTTACGTGAAGCTTTACCCTAACCCGTCCCTTAATCCTAACCCGTACGCTAATACTAACCCATAACCTAACACGTACGCTCACCCTAAATCATTGTCATACCCTAACCTGTACCATAAATCGTCGTTGTCCCCAACCTCAAACCGTTTCCCGAAACCTTATACTAACCCTTCCCCTAATCCTAACCCGTAAACTAACACTAACATGTACCCTAACACTTACGCTCACCCTATACCATTGTCGTACCTTAAATTGTACCCTAAACTGTCCCCATCCCCTAACCCTAACCCTAACCCGAACCCTTACCCAAAGCCTTACGCTAACCCATCGGTAATCCTAACCCGTACGCTATCACTAACCTGTATCCTAACATGTACACTCACACTAAACAATTGTCGTACCCTATCCTGTACCCTAAAACGTCCCCATCCCCTAAACCTAAACTTAAGCCTTAGCCGAAGCCTTACCCTAACACCTCCCGTAATCCTAACCCGTTTGCAAACACTAACCCATACCTTAACACGTGTAGTCAACCTAAACTGTTGTCATACACTAAACTGTACCCTAAACCGTCCCCGTCCCCCAACCCGAACCCTAAATCTTACCCTTACCCGAAGTCTTACCTTAACCCGTCCCATAATCCGAAACTGTACACTAACGCTAACCCATACCCTATCACGTACACTCACCCTAAACCGTTGTCATACCCTAACCTGTAACAAAAACCGTCCCCATCCCCTAACCTTAACCCTAACTCTTATCCGAAACCTTACCCTAACACGTCCTCTAATCTTAACCCATACGCTAACACTAACCCATAGCCTAAAATGTACGCTCAACCAAAACTCTTGTTTTACCCTACACTGTACCCTAAACCGTCCCCATCCCCTAACCCTAACACTTTCCCTAAACCTTACAGTAACCCGTCCCCTAATCTAAACCCGTACGCTAACACTAACTCTTACTCTAACTGCTATGCTCACCCTAAACCTTTGTCTTACACTAACCTGTACCCTAAACCGTCCCTGTCTCCATCCCCTAACCCTAACCCTAACCCTACCCCTAACCCTTACCTGAAGCCTTACCCTAACCCATCCCCTAATCCTAAACTGTACGCTAACCCTAACCAATACCCTAACACATACGCAGACCCTAAACCATTGTCCTACCATGATCTGAACCGTAAACCATCCCTGTGCCCTAACCCTAACTCTAAACCTAACCCTTTCCCAAAGCATTACACTAACCCGTCCACTAATCCTAACCCATACACTAACATGAACCCATCCCCTAACATATATGTTCTACTTAATTAGTTGTCGTACCCCAACCTGTATCCTAAACCTTCCCCATACCCTAACCCTAAACTTAACACTAACCCTTACCCGAAGCCTTACCCTAACACGTCATCTAACCCTAAACCGTACGCTAACACTAATACGTACCCTAACTGTTACGCTCACCCAAAAATGTTGTCGTACCTAACCTGTACACTAAACCATTCCTGTCCCCTAACCCAAATGCTAAAACTAACCCTTACACTAAACCTTACCCTAACCCTTCCCCTAACCCTAACCCGTACACTAACACTATCCTGTACTCTAATACATACGCTCACCCTAAACCTTACCCGTCCCCTGAGCCTAACCCTAAACCTAACCCTTACCCAAAGCCGAACCCTAACGCATCCCCTATTCCTAACCAGTTCACTTACACTAAACCATACCCAAACACGTACGCTCCCCTAAACCATTGTCGTACCCTAACATGTACCCTAAACCATCCCCTTCCCCTAACCCTACCCCTAACACTTATGCAAAGACTTACCCTAACCCGTCCCCTATTCCTAGCCCATACGGTGACACTAACCATTACCGTAACACGTATGCTCACCCTAAACCGTTTTCGTACCCTAACCTTTACCCGAATCCGTCCCTGTCCATTAACCCTAACCCTAAACCTTACGTGAAGCCTTACCTTAACCTGTCTCCTAATGTTAATCCATACACTAACACTAATCCGTACCCTCACACCTATGCTCACCCTAAATTGTTGTAGTAATATAACCTGTACCTTAAACCATCCCCATCCCCAAACCCTAACCCTAACCCCAACCCAGAGCACTTCCTCTTATGGTTCTTTAACTTAGGGAAATGAAATCAAAAAGACACATCTATGCCAAAGTTTGGGATGGCTCCTTTTACAAGAACCTCGTCTATGATACAAGTTAAATATCCCAGAAAGTGAAATTTGGATAAAGAATTAGTGGTACTTACCTACAGCTGAATATCACTCAGCAATGAAATCTATGTCTTCAGGTCCAAAGCAACATAATGAGTGGATTCAGGTATGATGATTCTAAGTGAAATAAGTCACACAGAAAAAAGAAACATCATAAGATGTCACTAATACACGGAACTTAATCTTGGCTACACATGAACTGAATTACAAAACAGAACAGGGTCTCAAATTTAGAAAACCTACTTATGCTTGCTTAATGGGAAAGGTGGGTTGGGCTGCTGCATAAAACCAGAGACTGAAATTAGCACACATACCGTTCCTAAAACAAATATGTAATAGAATAGACCTACTCCTTGCTCAACGAAATGGACTTGACACCCCATATTCAAGACCTAGGAATATACCTGACTAGTAAGAATCTAAAAACCTATGGATTTATATGTCCCCGTAAGAGAATCAAGCGTGTGTACAGCAGCATAAACGCAGCAGTGAAAATCATCTAAATCCCATTATCAATATAAATTTCAAGAAAAACCACAATAACAGAGAAATACAGAACAATTCTTAAATATTTCAATCAGGGCTAGTGATGCAACCTGGATTCAGCACATCTACACCTAGAGCTGGGTGAGACATAAGGCAGAACACTTGGGCTCATTGGTTTGTTGAGGTTCGGTGAGCAAAAGCAGACCCTTTGAAGTCATATTGCATGGTACCTATTCCATGAGTCCCAACTGTCCAGGTTAAATGGATTCTTCTTTCAGCTAAAAAATGCACGGGGAGCCCAGAATATTGTCCACTGTGTGATATAGAAACGTTTTTAAAGGCATCTCAAATTTCATTCCCTTGTACTCGGGCTCGGCATTCCAGATGCTTTACTAACACTCACCCAACTAGGTGAGTCGGTGCCTTTAACCTCCTGTTTGGCCCAGTTTGCAATTTCTGCGGAAGATGAACAGGAATAGGGAGAACCAATGAGAAAGTAGCTGTAGATGTTTGGAAGGGCAAATTTAAGTCTCATTTCCCAACAGGAAGATGAATTAACCAAATGCTCAGCATACACTGCCGGAACCAGATTAGGGTCTGAAGCTATCTTGCGGTTTTGCAGTCAGCTCACAAGAAAGCGAGTTGGAGAAAGGAGCTCAGGGGCACTGTAATTCACAAACCTGCACAGTTATAAGTGACAGCAATCATCCAAAATTATATTGAAGTAAGGCTGCGAAGAGGACTTGAAAGTGAGGCAGAATTGCAGGAAACCAATCTGGGAGGAAGACTGGAGTTGCATTTAAAACATAGGAAAACAGGCAGAACGAGGACAATGATGCACTTGGCCAAAAAGTGCGTAAGCGTTTTTTCCTGAATATATATATTCAGGAAAAAACGCATACGCACTTTTTGGCCAACCAAGCAAGCCTGTAAAGGAAATCTGCACTACAATGAAATCTCACTGCCCCCCCGGGCAAAAGGGCCTTCTGAAAAAAGTGTAAAATCCAGAAAGGTAGGACAGGATATGGAGAACAGGGAGCCTTGTTATGCTGAATGGCAGGATGTAAATTGCCAACAGCCACCCTGGAGAAGTGTATGGTGTTTCCTGAAACACGTAAGAAATAAAGCAACACAGCCTATGGCAATTGCACTTATGGTCTTATTGCTTAGGGAAATTAAAATCAAAAACAGAGAGCCACCCCAAAGTTTGGGACGGCTGTGTTCCCAAGAAGCTCGTCTACAGTACCAGTTAAATATCCCAGAAAGCAAAAAATGGATAAAGAAGTTGTGGCACGTACGTGCAATGCAGTATCACTCAGCAATGAAATCTGTGTCATCAGGCCCATAGCGGCATAGTGAGTGGATGCAGGTACGGTGATTTTACGTGAACTACGTCACACAGAAAAAGAAACATCATAAGATATCACTAATACACGGAATGTAAACTTGACCACACATGAACTGAATTACAAAACAGAACAGGGTCTCAAATTTAGAAAACCAACTAGTGCTTGCTTATGGGGATAGGTGCCTTGGGGTGCTGCATAAAACCAGAGACTGAAATTAGCACAGATAACTTTCCATAAGCCAAATACGTAATAGACAGGAACTACTCCTTGCTCAACGAAATGGACCCAACAACACATATTCAACGCCTAGGAATATACCTGACTAGGAAGAATCTTAAAACCCATGGATATATATGTCTCCGTAAGAGAATCAAGCGTGTGTACAGCGGCCAAAACACAGCAGTGAAAATCCGATAAATCCCATTATCCAAATAAATTTCGAAAACAAAACACAAAGACAGTGAAATAGAGAGCAATTCTTAAATAATTCACTCAGGGCATGTGATGCAACCGGGATTGACCACATCTACACCCAGAGCTGGTTGAGACATAAGGCTGGACACTTCAGGCTGATAGCATTGGTGAGTTTCGGTGAGCAAATGCAGACCCTTTGAAGTCATACTGCATGGTACCCATTCCGTGGGTCCCAACTCACCAGGTTCAAGGGATTCTTCCTCCAGCTATAACATGCATGGGAAACCCAGAGTATCGTCCACCGTGTGATTGGGAAACGATTTAAAATGCATCTCAGTTTTCCTATCCTGGTCCTCGGGTTCACCATTCCAGATGCTTTACTAACACTCTCCCCGCTTGGAGAGTCAGGGCCTTTAACCTCCTCTTTGGCACAGCTTGCAATTTCTGTGCAAGATGAACAGGAATAGGGAGAACCTATGAGAGACTAGCTGTAGGTGTCTGCACGGGCAAATGTAACGCTCATTTCCCACCAGGAAGAGGAATTAACCAAAGGCTCAGCGTGCCCTGCTGGAAACAGATTAGAGCCTGAAGCAATCCTGCGGTTTTGTGCCCAGCTCACAGGAAAGCGAGTTGAAGAAAGCAGTTCAGGGGCACTGTAATTCACAAACCTGCAGAGTTATAAATGACAGCTATCTTCCAAAAGTATATTGAAGTAAGCCTGTGAAGGGGACTTGAAAGCAGGGCAGAGTTTCAGGAAAACGATTGCAGGGTGTAGACTGGAATTGCCCTGAAAGCATAGGAAAAGAGGCAGAACGTCGACAATGATGCACTTGGCCAAAAAGGGCGTATGCGTTTTTTCCTGAATATATTCAGGCAAAAACGCATACGCACTTTTTGGCCAACCAAGCAAGCCTGTAAAGGAAATCTGCACTACAATGAAGTCTCACTGCCCCCTGGGCAAAAGGGCCATCTGATAAAAGTGTAAAATCCAGAAAGGTAGGACAGGATATGGAGAACAGGGAGCCTTGTTATGCTGATTGGCAGGATGTAAATTGCCAGCAGCCACCCTGGAGAAGTGTATGGTGTTTCCTGAAACACCTAAGAAACAAAGCAGCACAGCCTATGGCACTTCCACTTATGCTCCTATAGCTTAGGGAAATTAAAATCAAAAACAGACAGCCACCCCAATGTTTGGGACGGCTGTGTTCACAAGAAGCTCGTCTGCAGTACCAGGTAAATATCCCAGAAAGCAAAAAATGGATAAAGAAGTTGTGGCACGTACGTACAATGCAATATCACTCATCAATGAAATCTGTGTCATCAGGCCCGTAGCGGCATAGTGAGTGGATGCAGGTACGGTGATTCTACGTGAACTACGTCACACAGAAAAAGAAACATCATAAGATATCACTAATACACGGAATGTAAACTTGACTACACATGAACTGAATTACAAAACAGAACATGGTCTCAAATTTAGAAAACCAACTAGTGCTTGCTTATGGGGAAAGGTGCGTTGGGGTGCTGCATAAAACCAGAGACTGAAATTAGCACAGATAACTTTTCATAAGCCAAATATGTAATAGACAAGACCTACTCCTTGCTCAACGAAATGGACTCAACACCACATATTCAACGCCTAGGAATATACCTGACTAGGAAGAATCTTAAAACCCATGGATATATATGTCTCCGTAAGAGAATCAAGCATGTGTACAGCGGCCTAAACGCAGCAGTGAAAATCCGATAAATCCCATTATCAAAATAAATTTCAAAAACAAAACACAAAGACAGTGAAATAGAGAGCAATTCTTAAGTAATTCACTCAGGGCATGTGATGCAACAGGGATTGACCACATCTACACCCAGAGCTGGTTGAGACATAAGGCTGGACACTTCAGGCTGATAGCATTGGTGAGTTTCGGTGAGCAAATGCAGACCCTTTGAAGTCATACTGCATGGTACCCATTCCATGGATCCCAACTCTCCAGGTTCAAGGGATTCTTCCTCCAGCTAAAACATGCAAGGGGAACCCAGAGTATCGTCCACTGTGTGATTGGGAAACGATTTAAAATGCATCTCAATTTTCGTATCCTGGTCCTCGGGTTCACCATTCCAGATGCTTTACTAACACTCTCCCTGCTTCGAGAGTCAGTGCCTTTAACCTCCTCTTTGGCATATCTTGCAATTTCTGTGCAAGATGAACAGGAATAGGGAGAACCAATGAGAGACTAGCTGTAGGTGTCTGCACGGGCAAATGTAATGCTCATTTCCCACCAGGAAATGGAATTAACCAAAGGCTCAGCGTGCCCTGCTGGAAACAGATTAGTGCCTGAAGCAATCCTGCGGTTTTGTGCCCAGCTCACAAGAAAGCGAGTTGAAGAAAGGAGCTCAGGGGCACTGTAATTCACAAACCTGCAGAGTTATAAATGACAGCTATACTCCAAAAATATATTGAAGTAAGCCTGCAAAGGGGACTTGAATGCGGGGCAGAATTTCAGGAAAACGATTTAAGGGTTAAACTGGAATTGCACTTAAAGAATAGGAAAAGAGGCAGAACGTCGATAATGATGCACTTGTCCAAAAAATGCGGATGCTTTTTTCCCTAAATATATTCAGGAAAAAACGCATACGCACTTTTTGGCCAACCAAGCAAGCTTGTAAATAAATGTGCACTCCAATGAAGTCTCAGTGTCCCCCAGGGCAAAAGGGCCATTTAAAAAAATTGTAAAATCCAGAAACGGAGGACAGGCAATGGAGAACAGGGATCCTTATTATGCTGATGCATATGATGTAAATTGCCGACAGCCATTCTAGAGAAGTGTTATGTGTTTCCTGAAACACGTAAGAAACAAAGCAACACAGCCTATGGCACTTCCACTTATGGTCCTAGAGCTTAGGGAAATTAAAATCAAAAACACCCAGCCACCTCAAAGTTTGGGACCTCTCTGTTCACAAGAACCTCGTTTACAGTACCAGGCAAATATCTCAGAGAGCAAACAATGGATAAAGAAGTTGTGGTACGTACGTACAATGGAATATCACTCAGCAATGAAATCTGTGTCTTCAGGCCCATAGCGGCAAAGTTAGTGTATTCAGGTATGGTGATTCTACGTGAAATAAGTCACACATAAAAAGAAACATCATAAAATATCACTAATACACAGTATGTAATCTTGACTACACATGAACTGAATTACAAAACAGAACAGTCTCAAATTTAGAAAACCAACTTGTGCTTGCTTGTGCAGAAAGGTGCGTTGGAGTGCTGCATAAAACCAGAGACTGAAATTAGCACAGATACCGTTCCATAAGCCAAATATGTAATAGACAAGACCTACTCCTTGCTCAACGAAATGGACTCAACACCACATATTCAACGCCTAGGAATATACCTGACTAGGAAGAATCTTAAAACCCATGGGTTTATATGTCTCTGTAAGAGAATCAAGAGTGTTTACAGCGGCATTAACGCAGCAGTGAAAATCCGATAAATCCCAGTGTCAAAAAAGAATTTCAAAAACAAAACACAATGACAGTGAAATAGAGAGCAATTCTTAAATAACTCACACAGGGCATGTGATGCAACCTGGTTTACCACATCTACACCCAGAGCTGGGTGAGAGATAAGTCTGGACCCTTTGGGCTGATAGCATTGGTGAGGTTCAGTGAGCAAATGCAGACCCTTTGATGTCATACTGCCTGGTACCCATTCCATGGTTCCCAACTCTCCAGGTTCAAGGGATTCTTCCTCCAGCTAAAACATGCATGGGAAACCCAGAGTATGCTCCACCGTGTGACTGGGAAACCTTTTTACATGCATGTCTGTTTTCGTCCCCTGGTACTCAGGTTCACCATTCCAGACCCTTTTCTTACACTCTCCCCATTTGGAGAGTCAGTGCCTTTAACCTCCTGTTTGGCACTGTTTGCAATTTCTGCGCAAGATGAACAGGAATACGGAGAACCATTGGGAGACTATCTGTAGGTGTGTGCACGGGCAAATATTTTTTTTAACATCTTTATTGGGGTATAATTGCTTTACAATGGTGTGTTAGTTTTTGCTTTATAACAAAGTGAATCAGCCATACATATACATATGCTCCCTGTGTCTTCCCTCTTGTGTCTCCCTCCCTCCCTCTGTCCCCCTTCCACCCCTCCAGGCTGTCCCAACGCCCCGAGCTAATATCCCTGTGCCTTGCGGCTGCTTCCCCCTTGCTATCTACCTTACTACATTTGTTAGTGTGTATATGTCCATGACTCTCTCTCGCCCTGTCAAAACTCACCATTCCCCCTCCCCATATCCTCAATTCCGTTCTCCAGTAGGTCTGCGCCTCTATTCCTGTCTTATCCCTAGGTTCTTCATGACATTTTTTTCCTTTAAATTCCATATATATGTGTTAGCATACGCTATTTGTCTTTTTCTTTCTGACTTACTTCACTCTGTATGACAGACTCTAGGTCTATCCATCTCATTACAAATAACTCAGTTTCATTTCTTTTTAAGGCTGAGTAATATTCCATTGTGTATATGTGCCACATCTTCTTTATCCATTCGTCCGATGATGGGCGCTTAGGTTCTTTCCATCTCCGGGCTATTGTAAATAGAGCTGCAATGAACATTTTGGTACATGACTCTTTTTGAATTTTGGTTTTCTCAGGGTATATGCCCAGTATGCACGGGCAATTTTAACACTCATTTCCCATCAGGAATAGGAATTAACCAAAGGCTCAGCATGCCGTGCTGGAACAAGATTAGGGCCTGAAGCAATCCTGCGGTTTTGTGGCCAGCTCACAAGAAAGCGAGTTGAGGAAAGGAGCTCAGGGGCACTGTCATTCACATACCTGCAGACTTATAAATGACAGAAATCGTACAAAAATATATTGAATTAAGGCTGCGAAGAGGACTTGACAGTGGGGCAGAATTGCTGGAATCCGATTTCAGGAGGTAGACGTGAATTGCTCTGAAAGCATAAGAGAAGTGGCAGAACCTCGTCAATGAAACACTTGGCCAAAAAGGGCATCTGCATTTTTTCCAGGGCCATCATTAACGGGAGTAGGAGGCTCCCAGCATGCTCCAGTGGCCAACAGAGGGCCCACGTCGCCAAGGCGATGTGAGCTAGCCAGGCAGGAGTGACCTGACATCAGAGGGCCCACCTCACAGAATGGTAGGGAACCCAGCCAGGATCAGACTCTCCCCAGAAGGTCCACATCACCAAGGTGATGGGAACCAGGCAGGAGTGTCCTCACACCCGTGGGGCCACATCATCAAAAGTTGAGGTACCCAGCACATGTGGCCTCAAACCAGAGGACCCACATCACCATGGGTTTCGGAGTGAGGCAGGCAGGATTAACCTCACAACACATGTCCCATTGTACACAAAAGGTGTGGAAACCAGCAGTTGGATCTTCCTAGCAGGCGGCCCAGAGCACTGAGGCTATGAGATCCAGGCCGGCATGAACTCACAACAGAGGGCCCTCATTGTGATTCTGTAAGCAACCCAGCCGTTGTGACCTCAGAGCAGAAGGCCCACATCCCCATGGGGAAGGGAAACAAGCAGGAGTGTCATCGCAAGAGTGGGCACACATGAAAAAATGTGGGGAGCCCAGCAATTAGTGCCTGATGCCAGAGGGCCCTCATCACCGAGGGGCGGTGGCTCCCAGCCAGCTCCGACTGCTACCAGAGGGGCGACGTCGCCAATGCGGAGTGCGACAACCAGGCAGCAGTGACCTCAGAGCAGAGGGTCAACCTCACAGAAGTGTGAAGAACCAAAGAGGATCAGATTCTCACCAGAGGGCCCACATCACCAAGGGAATGGGAACCAGGCAGGAGTGTCCTCACACTAGTGGGGCCACATCACCGAAAAGTGAGGGACCCAGCACACGTGGCCTCAAACCAGAGGACACACATCACAAGGGAGCTGGGATTGAGGCAGGCAGGAGGAGCCTCAAAACAGAGGGACCATAGAATTAAAGAGGTGAAGAATCCCGCAGTTGGAACCTCCCAGCAGGCGGCCAGGAGCAGCGAGACTATGGGATCCAGGCCGGAGTGATCTCACACGAGAGGGCCGTCATCATGAAACTGTGAGCAACCTAGGCGTTGGGATCTCAGAGCAGAAGGCCCACATTCCCATGGGGTTTGGAACCTGTCAGAAGTGTACTCGCACCACAGGGCACACAGCAGAGAATTTAGGGAACCCAGGAGTTAGGGCCTGACGCCAGAGGGCCCTCATTACCAAGGGGAGGAGACTCCAATCAGGCACCAACACCCAACTGAGGGCCCACGTCGCCAAGGTGACGTGTGACAGCCAGGTAGGAGTGACCTCACCGCAGAGGGCTTACCTCACAGAAGGGTGAGGAACACAGCCAGGATAAGACTCTCACCAGAGGGCCCACATCACCAAGGTGATCAGACCCAGGCAGGAGAGTCTTCACACCAGTGTGGCCACATCATAGAAAGGTGAGGAACCCAGCACCTGTGGCCTAAACCAGAAGACCCACATCTCCAAGGGGCTCGGAATGAGGCAGGCAGGAGTAGCCTCACAACACAGGGCCCATAGAATAAAAAAGCTGAGGAATCCAGCAATGGGAACCTCCCAGCAGGCGGCCAAGAGCACCAAGTCTATGCGATTCAGGTGGCAGTAAACTCACAGCAGAGGGTCCACATCATGAAACTGCGAGCAACCCAGCCATTTGGACCTCAGAGCAGAAGGTCCACATCCCCAAGGTGTTGGGAGCATGGCAGGAGTGTCCTCGCACCACTTAGCACATATCAGAAAATGTGGGTACCCAGCAGTTAGGGCCTGACGCCAGAGGGCCCTCATCACTGAGGGGAGGAGGCTCCCAGCATGTTCCAACTACCACAAGAGGGCCCACGTCGCCAAGGCGGGGTGTGCCAGCCAGGCAGGAGTGACCTCACAGCAGACGGCCCACCTCAAAGAAGTGTGAGGAACCCAACCAGGATCAGACTCTCACCAGAGGGCCCATATCACCAAGGGGACGGGAACCAGGCACGAGTGTCCTCACACCAGTGGGGCCACATCACTAAAAGATGAGGAAACTGGCACATGTGGCCACAAACCAGAGGACCTACATCACCAAGGGGCTGGGAGTGACAGAGGCAGGAGGAGCCTCCCAATACAGGGCCCAAAGAATAAAAAAGGTGAGGAACCCAGCAGTTGGAACTTCCCAGCAGGCGGCCCAGAGTACAGAGGCTATGGGATCTAGGAATGAGTGAACTAACACCAGAGAGCTAACATCAGGAAACTGTGAGCAACCCAGTCGTTGGAACCTCAGACCAGAAGGCCCATATCGCCATGGGGATGGGAACATTTCACGAGTGTCCTGGCATCACTGGGCTCACATCAGAAAACCTGGGGAGCCCAGCAGTTAGAGCCTGACGCCAGAGGGACCTCATCACCGAGGATAGGAGTCTCCAAAAGGATCCAACTGCCACCAGAGGGCCGACGTCACCAAGGCAATGGGAGCAAGCCAGGCAGGAGTTACCTCAGAGCACAGGGCCCACCTCACAGAACGGTAAGGAACCCAGCCAGGATCAGACTCTCACCAGAGGGGCCACATCACCAAGGGGCTGGGAAACAGGCACGAGTGTCCTCACACCATTGGGGCCACATCATCGAAAGGTGAGGGACCCAGCACACGTGGCCTCACACCAGAGGACACACATCACAACGGGGCTGGGATTGAGGCAGGCAGGAGGAGCCTCAAAACAGAGGGCCCATAGAATAAAAAAGGTGAGGAATCCCGCAGTTGGAACCTCCCAGGAGGTTCCAGGAGCAGCAAGCCTATGGGATCTAGGCCGGAATGAACGCACATCAGAGGGCCCTCATCATGAAACTGTGAGCACCCCAGCCGTTGGGACCTCAGAGCAGAAGGCCCAAATTCCCATGGGGTTGGGAACCTGACAGGAGTGTACTCGCACCACAGGTCGCACATCTGCAAATTTTGGGAGCCCAGGAGTTAGGGTCTGACGCAAGAGGGCCCTCATTACCGAGGGACGGAGACTCGCAGCAGACACCAACTCCCAACTGAGGGCCCACGTCACCAAGGTGATGTGTGCCAGCCAGGCAGGAGTGACCTCACCGCAGAGGGCCTACCTCACAGAAGGGTGAGGAAACCAGCCAGGATAAGACTCTCACCAGAGGGCCCACATCACCAAGGGGATCGGAACCAGGCAGGAGGGTCCTCACACCAGTGTGGCCACATTATAGAAAGGTGAGGAACCCTGAACATGTGACCTAAAACAGGGGACCCACATCTCCAAGGGGCTAGGAGTGAGGCAAGCAGGAGTATCCTCACAAAACAGAGCTCACAGAATAAAAGTTGTGAGGAATCCAGCAGTTGGAACCGGCCAGTAGGCCGCCCAGAGCACAGAGTCTATGGGATCCAGGACACAGCAAACTCACAGCAGAGGTCCCACATCATGAAACTGTGAGCAACCCGGCGGATGGGACCTCAGAGAAGAAGGCCCACATCCCTATGGGGATGGGAACCTGACAGGAGTGTCCTCGGCCCACTTCCACGAATCAGAAAATGTGGGAACCCAGCAGTTAGGACCTGAGGCCAGAGGACCCTCATCACCGAGGGGAGGAGGCTCCCAGCAGGCTCCAACTGCCACCATAAGGCCGATGTCACCAAGGCGGGGTGTGCCAACCAGGCAGGAGTGAACTCAGAGCAGAAAGCACACCTCACAGAAGTGTGAGGAACCCAACAAGGATCAGACTGTCACCAGAGGGCCAACATCACCAAGGGAATGGGAACCAGGCAGGAGTGTCCTCACACCAGTGGGGCTACATCACCATAATTTGAGGGACCCAGCACACGTGGCCTCAAACCTGAGGACACACATCACCAAGGGGCTGGGAGTGAGGCAGGCCAGAGGATCCTCAAAACAGAGGGAACATAGAATAAAAAAGGTGAGGAATCCCACAGTTGGAACCTCCGGCAGGCAGCCAGGAGCAGCGAGGCTATGGGATCTAGGCCGGAGTGAACTCACACCAGAGGGCCCTCATCATGAAACTGAGCAACACAGCCGTTGGGACCTCAGAGCAGAAGGCTCACATCCCCATGGGGATGGGAACCTGGCAGGAGTGTCCTTGCACCACTTAGCACGAATCAGAAAATGTGGGAACCCAGCAGTTAGGGCCTGAGGCCAGAGGGCCCTCATCACCGAGGGGAGGAGGCTCCCAGCAGGCTCCAACTGCCACCATATGGCCGACGTTGCCAAGGCGGGGTGTGCCAGCCAGGCAGGAGTGACCTCAGAACAGAGGGCCCACCTCACAGAAGGGTGAGGAACCTAACCAGGATCAGACTCTCACCAGAGGGCCAACATCACCAAGGTGATGGGAACCAGGCAAGACTGTCCTAACAGCAGTGGGGCCAACATCACCAAGGGAATGGGAACCAGGCAAGAGTGTCCTCACACCAGTGTGGCCACATTATAGAAAGGTGAGGAACACAGCACATGTGGCCTCAAACAAGGGGACACACATCACGAAGGGGCTGGGAGTGAGGCATGCAGGAGGAGACGCACAACCGAGGGCCCATAGAATAAAAAAGGTGAGGAATCGAGAAGTTGGAAACTCCAAGCTGGAGGCCCAGAGCACTGACACTATGGGATACAGGCCAGAGTGAACACACAGCAAAGGGCCCACATCATGAAACTGTGAGCAGCCCAGCAGTTGGGACCACAGAACAGAAGTCCCACATGCCCATGGGGATGGGAACCTGGCAGGAGTGACTTGCACCACTGGGCACACATCAGAAAATGTGTGGAGCCCAGCACTTAGGGCCTGACACCAGAAGGCCCTCATCACTGAGGGGAGGAGGCCCCAGCACGCTCCAACTGCCACCAGAGGATCCACGTCGCCAAGGCGACGTGCGCCAGCCAGGCAGGATTGACCTCACAGCAGAGGGCCCACATCATGAAAGTGTGAGCCACCCAGCCATTAGGACCTCAGAACAGAAGGCCCACACGCTCATGAGGATGGGAACCTGGCAGGAGTGCCCTCGCACCACTTAGCACGTATCAGAAAATGTGGGAACCCTGCCGTTAGGGCCTGAAGCCAGAGGGCCTCATCACCGCGGGAAGGAGGCTCCCAGCAGGCTCCAACTGCCACCAGGGTGCCGAAGTCAGCAAGGCGGGTTGTGCCAGCCAGGCAGGAGTGACCTCAGAGAAGAGGGCTCACCTCACGGATGTGTGAGGAACCCAACCAGGATCAGAGTCTCACCAGAGGGCCCACATCACCAAGGGGATGGGAACCAGGCAGGAGTGTCCTCACACCAGTGGGGCCACATCACTAAAGATGAGGAAACTGGCACATGTGGCCACAAACCAGAGGACCTTCATCACCAAGGGGCTGGGAGTGACACAGGCAGGAGGAGCCTCCCAACACAGGGCCCAAAGAATAAAAAAGGTGAGGAACCCAGCAGTTGGAACTTCCCAGCAGGCGGCCCAGAGTACAGAGGCTATGGGATCTAGGAATGAGTGAACTAACACCAGAGAGCTAACATCAGGAAACTGTGAGCAACCCAGTCGTTGGAACCTCAGACCAGAAGGCCCATATCGCCATGGGGATGGGAACATTTCACGAGTGTCCTGGCATCACTGGGCTCACATCAGAAAACCTGGGGAGCCCAGCAGTTAGAGCCTGACGCCAGAGGGACCTCATCACCGAGGATAGGAGTCTCCAAAAGGATCCAACTGCCACCAGAGGGCCGACGTCACCAAGGCAATGGGAGCAAGCCAGGCAGGAGTTACCTCAGAGCACAGGGCCCACCTCACAGAACGGTAAGGAACCCAGCCAGGATCAGACTCTCACCAGAGGGGCCACATCACCAAGGGGCTGGGAAACAGGCACGAGTGTCCTCACACCATTGGGGCCACATCATCGAAAGGTGAGGGACCCAGCACACGTGGCCTCACACCAGAGGACACACATCACAACGGGGCTGGGATTGAGGCAGGCAGGAGGAGCCTCAAAACAGAGGGCCCATAGAATAAAAAAGGTGAGGAATCCCGCAGTTGGAACCTCCCAGCAGGTGCCCAGGAGCAGCAAGCCTATGGGATCAAGGCCGGAATGAACACACATCAGAGGGCCCTCATCATGAAACTGTGAGCACCCCAGCCGTTGGGACCTCAGAGCAGAAGGCCCAAATTCCCATGGGGTTGGGAACCTGACAGGAGTGTACTCGCACCACAGGTCGCACATCTGCAAATTTTGGGAGCCCAGGAGTTAGGGTCTGACGCAAGAGGGCCCTCATTACCGAGGGACGGAGACTCGCAGCAGACACCAACTCCCAACTGAGGGCCCACGTCACCAAGGTGATGTGTGCCAGCCAGGCAGGAGTGACCTCACCGCAGAGGGCCTACCTCACAGAAGGGTGAGGAAACCAGCCAGGATAAGACTCTCACCAGAGGGCCCACATCACCAAGGGGATCGGAACCAGGCAGGAGGGTCCTCACACCAGTGTGGCCACATTATAGAAAGGTGAGGAACCCTGAACATGTGACCTAAAACAGGGGACCCACATCTCCAAGGGGCTAGGAGTGAGGCAAGCAGGAGTATCCTCACAAAACAGAGCTCACAGAATAAAAGTTGTGAGGAATCCAGCAGTTGGAACCGGCCAGTAGGCCGCCCAGAGCACAGAGTCTATGGGATCCAGGACACAGCAAACTCACAGCAGAGGTCCCACATCATGAAACTGTGAGCAACCCGGCGGATGGGACCTCAGAGAAGAAGGCCCACATCCCTATGGGGATGGGAACCTGACAGGAGTGTCCTCGGCCCACTTCCACGAATCAGAAAATGTGGGAACCCAGCAGTTAGGACCTGAGGCCAGAGGACCCTCATCACCGAGGGGAGGAGGCTCCCAGCAGGCTCCAACTGCCACCATAAGGCCGATGTCACCAAGGCGGGGTGTGCCAACCAGGCAGGAGTGAACTCAGAGCAGAAAGCACACCTCACAGAAGTGTGAGGAACCCAACAAGGATCAGACTGTCACCAGAGGGCCAACATCACCAAGGGAATGGGAACCAGGCAGGAGTGTCCTCACACCAGTGGGGCTACATCACCATAATTTGAGGGACCCAGCACACGTGGCCTCAAACCTGAGGACACACATCACCAAGGGGCTGGGAGTGAGGCAGGCCAGAGGATCCTCAAAACAGAGGGAACATAGAATAAAAAAGGTGAGGAATCCCACAGTTGGAACCTCCGGCAGGCAGCCAGGAGCAGCGAGGCTATGGGATCTAGGCCGGAGTGAACTCACACCAGAGGGCCCTCATCATGAAACTGAGCAACACAGCCGTTGGGACCTCAGAGCAGAAGGCTCACATCCCCATGGGGATGGGAACCTGGCAGGAGTGTCCTTGCACCACTTAGCACGAATCAGAAAATGTGGGAACCCAGCAGTTAGGGCCTGAGGCCAGAGGGCCCTCATCACCGAGGGGAGGAGGCTCCCAGCAGGCTCCAACTGCCACCATATGGCCGACGTTGCCAAGGCGGGGTGTGCCAGCCAGGCAGGAGTGACCTCAGAACAGAGGGCCCACCTCACAGAAGGGTGAGGAACCTAACCAGGATCAGACTCTCACCAGAGGGCCAACATCACCAAGGTGATGGGAACCAGGCAAGACTGTCCTAACAGCAGTGGGGCCAACATCACCAAGGGAATGGGAACCAGGCAAGAGTGTCCTCACACCAGTGTGGCCACATTATAGAAAGGTGAGGAACACAGCACATGTGGCCTCAAACAAGGGGACACACATCACGAAGGGGCTGGGAGTGAGGCATGCAGGAGGAGACGCACAACCGAGGGCCCATAGAATAAAAAAGGTGAGGAATCGAGAAGTTGGAAACTCCAAGCTGGAGGCCCAGAGCACTGACACTATGGGATACAGGCCAGAGTGAACACACAGCAAAGGGCCCACATCATGAAACTGTGAGCAGCCCAGCAGTTGGGACCACAGAACAGAAGTCCCACATGCCCATGGGGATGGGAACCTGGCAGGAGTGACTTGCACCACTGGGCACACATCAGAAAATGTGTGGAGCCCAGCACTTAGGGCCTGACACCAGAAGGCCCTCATCACTGAGGGGAGGAGGCCCCAGCACGCTCCAACTGCCACCAGAGGATCCACGTCGCCAAGGCGACGTGCGCCAGCCAGGCAGGATTGACCTCACAGCAGAGGGCCCACATCATGAAAGTGTGAGCCACCCAGCCATTAGGACCTCAGAACAGAAGGCCCACACGCTCATGAGGATGGGAACCTGGCAGGAGTGCCCTCGCACCACTTAGCACGTATCAGAAAATGTGGGAACCCTGCCGTTAGGGCCTGACGCCAGAGGGCCTCATCACCGCGGGAAGGAGGCTCCCAGCAGGCTCCAACTGCCACCAGGGTGCCGAAGTCAGCAAGGCGGGTTGTGCCAGCCAGGCAGGAGTGACCTCAGAGAAGAGGGCTCACCTCACGGATGTGTGAGGAACCCAACCAGGATCAGAGTCTCACCAGAGGGCCCACATCACCAAGGGGATGGGAACCAGGCAGGAGTGTCCTCACACCAGTGGGGCCACATCACTAAAGATGAGGAAACTGGCACATGTGGCCACAAACCAGAGGACCTTCATCACCAAGGGGCTGGGAGTGACACAGGCAGGAGGAGCCTCCCAACACAGGGCCCAAAGAATAAAAAAGGTGAGGAACCCAGCAGTTGGAACTTCCCAGCAGGCGGCCCAGAGTACAGAGGCTATGGGATCTAGGAATGAGTGAACTAACACCAGAGAGCTAACATCAGGAAACTGTGAGCAACCCAGTCGTTGGAACCTCAGACCAGAAGGCCCATATCGCCATGGGGATGGGAACATTTCACGAGTGTCCTGGCATCACTGGGCTCACATCAGAAAACCTGGGGAGCCCAGCAGTTAGAGCCTGACGCCAGAGGGACCTCATCACCGAGGATAGGAGTCTCCAAAAGGATCCAACTGCCACCAGAGGGCCGACGTCACCAAGGCAATGGGAGCAAGCCAGGCAGGAGTTACCTCAGAGCACAGGGCCCACCTCACAGAACGGTAAGGAACCCAGCCAGGATCAGACTCTCACCAGAGGGGCCACATCACCAAGGGGCTGGGAAACAGGCACGAGTGTCCTCACACCATTGGGGCCACATCATCGAAAGGTGAGGGACCCAGCACACGTGGCCTCACACCAGAGGACACACATCACAACGGGGCTGGGATTGAGGCAGGCAGGAGGAGCCTCAAAACAGAGGGCCCATAGAATAAAAAAGGTGAGGAATCCCGCAGTTGGAACCTCCCAGCAGGTGCCCAGGAGCAGCAAGCCTATGGGATCAAGGCCGGAATGAACACACATCAGAGGGCCCTCATCATGAAACTGTGAGCACCCCAGCCGTTGGGACCTCAGAGCAGAAGGCCCAAATTCCCATGGGGTTGGGAACCTGACAGGAGTGTACTCGCACCACAGGTCGCACATCTGCAAATTTTGGGAGCCCAGGAGTTAGGGTCTGACGCAAGAGGGCCCTCATTACCGAGGGACGGAGACTCGCAGCAGACACCAACTCCCAACTGAGGGCCCACGTCACCAAGGTGATGTGTGCCAGCCAGGCAGGAGTGACCTCACCGCAGAGGGCCTACCTCACAGAAGGGTGAGGAAACCAGCCAGGATAAGACTCTCACCAGAGGGCCCACATCACCAAGGGGATCGGAACCAGGCAGGAGGGTCCTCACACCAGTGTGGCCACATTATAGAAAGGTGAGGAACCCTGAACATGTGGCCTAAAACAGGTGACCCACATCTCCAAGGGGCTAGGAGTGAGGCAAGCAGGAGTATCCTCACAAAACAGAGCCCACAGAATAAAAGTTGTGAGGAATCCAGCAGTTGGAACCGGCCAGTAGGCCGCCCAGAGCACAGAGTCTATGGGATCCAGGACACAGCGAACTCACAGCAGAGGTCCCACATCATGAAACTGTGAGCAACCCAGCGGATGGGACCTCAGAGCAGAAGGCCCACATCCCCATGGGGATGGGAACCTGACAGGAGTGTCCTCGGCCCACTTCCACGAATCAGAAAATGTGGGAACCCAGCAGTTAGGACCTGAGGCCAGAGGACCCTCATCACCGAGGAGAGGAGGCTCCCAGCAGGCTCCAACTGCCACCATAAGGCCGATGTCACCAAGGCGGGGTGTGCCAACCAGGCAGGAGTGAACTCAGAGCAGAAAGCACACCTCACAGAAGTGTGAGGAACCAAACAAGGATCAGACTGTCACCAGAGGGCCAACATCACCAAGGGAATGGGAACCAGGCAGGAGTGTCCTCACACCAGTGGGGCTACATCACCATAATTTGAGGGACCCAGCACACGTGGCCTCAAACCTGAGGACACACATCACCAAGGGGCTGGGAGTGAGGCAGGCCAGAGGATCCTCAAAACAGAGGGAACATAGAATAAAAAAGGTGAGGAATCCCACAGTTGGAACCTCCGGCAGGCAGCCAGGAGCAGCGAGGCTATGGGATCTAGGCCGGAGTGAACTCACACCAGAGGGCCCTCATCATGAAACTGTGAGCAACACAGCCGTTGGGACCTCAGAGCAGAAGGCTCACATCCCCAAGGGGATGGGAACCTGGCAAGAGTGTCCTTGCACCACTTAGCACGAATCAGAAAATGTGGGAACCCAGCAGTTAGGGCCTGAGGCCAGAGGGCCCTCATCACCGAGGGGAGGAGGCTCCCAGCAGGCTCCAACTGCCACCATATGGCCGACGTTGCCAAGGCGGGGTGTGCCAGCCAGGCAGGAGTGACCTCAGAGCAGAGGGCCCACCTCACAGAAGGGTGAGGAACCTAACCAGGATCAGACTCTCACCAGAGGGCCAACATCACCAAGGTGATGGGAACCAGGCAAGACTGTCCTAACAGCAGTGGGGCCAACATCACCAAGGGAATGGGAACCAGGCAAGAGTGTCCTCACACCAGTGTGGCCACATTATAGAAAGGTGAGGAACACAGCACATGTGGCCTCAAACAAGGGGACACACATCACGAAGGGGCTGGGAGTGAGGCATGCAGGAGGAGACGCATAACCGAGGGCCCATAGAATAAAAAAGGTGAGGAATCGAGAAGTTGGAAACTCCAAGCTGGAGGCCCAGAGCACTGACACTATGGGATACAGGCCAGAGTGAACACACAGCAAAGGGCCCACATCATGAAACTGTGAGCAGCCCAGCAGTTGGGACCACAGAACAGAAGTCCCACATGCCCATGGGGATGGGAACCTGGCAGGAGTGACTCGCACCACTGGGCACACATCAGAAAATGTGTGGAGCCCAGCACTTAGGGCCTGACACCAGAAGGCCCTCATCACTGAGGGGAGGAGGCCCCAGCACGCTCCAACTGCCACCAGAGGATCCACGTCGCCAAGGCGACGTGCGCCAGCCAGGCAGGGTTGACCTCACAGCAGAGGGCCCACATCATGAAAGTGTGAGCAACCCAGCCATTAGGACCTCAGAACAGAAGGCCCACACGCTCATGAGGATGGGAACCTGGCAGGAGTGCCCTCGTACCACTTAGCACGTATCAGAAAATGTGGGAACCCCGCCATTAGGTTCTGACGCCAGAGGGCCTCATCACCGAGGGAAGGAGGCTCCCAGCAGGCTCCAACTGCCACCAGGGTGCTGAAGTCAACAAGGCGGGTTGTGCCAGCCAGGCAGGAGTGACCTCAGAGAAGAGGGCTCACCTCACGGATGTGTGAGGAACCCAACCAGGATCAGAGTCTCACCAGAGGGCCCACATCACCAAGGGGGTGGGAACCAGGCAGGAGTGTCCACACACCAGTGGGGCCACATCATCAAAAGATGAGGAACCCATCACATATGGCCTCAAACCTGAGGACATACATCACCATGTGGCTGGGAGTGAGGCAGGTATCTGGAGGGGCACATTTAACTCGAATTTCCCACCAGGAAGAGGAATTAACCAAAAGCTCAGAGTGCCGTGCCGGACCCTGATTATGACCTGAAGCAAACCTGCAGTTTTGTGGCCAGCTTACAAGGAAGCGAGTTAAGAAAGGAGCTCAGGGGCACTTTAATTCACAAACCTGCAGAGATAAATGACAGCTATTGGCAAAAATATATCGAAGTAAGTCTGCAAAGAGGACTTGAAAACGAGGCAGAATTGCAGGAATCGTATTTCAAGAGGTAGATTGGAATTGCATTTAAAGCATATGAAAAGCAGCAGATCTTTGACAGTGATGCACATGGACAAAAAGTGCGTATAAATTTTTCCTGAATATATTCAGGAAAAAACGCATATGAACATTTTGGCCAACCAAGCACTCCAGCAATGGAAATCCACACTACAATGAAGTCACATTTCCCATTCGTCAAAAAGGCCATCTGAATAAAGTGTAAAAACCAGAAACACAGGACAGGCCATGGAGAACAGGGAGCCGTGTTATGCTGATGGGCGGGATGTAAATTGCCAACAGACACTCTGGAGATGTTCATGGTGTATCCTGAAACATCTAAAAAACAAAGCTACAGAGCCTAGGGCACTTCCACTTTTGGCCCTATAGCTTAGGAAAATTAAAATCAACAAGACACAGCCAACACAAAATTTAGGGCTGCTGTGTTTACAAGAACCTCGAGTCCAGTACAAATTAAATATCCCAGAAAGAAAAAAATGGATAAAGAAGTTGTGCTACTTACGTACAACGGAATATCACTCAGCAATGAAATCAATGTCATCAGGCCTGTAGCAGCAAATTGAGTGGATTTAATTATGATGATTCTAAGAGAAATATGTCACACAAAGAAAGATAATTATCATAAGATATCACTAATAGAGGGAGTGTAAACTTGGCTACACATAAACTGAATTACAAAACCGAACAGAGTCTCACATTTAGATAAAAACCTTATGCTTGCTTAAGGGGAAAGTTGAGTTGGGCTGCTGTATAAAAACAGATTGAAATTAGCACACATACCATTCCATAAGCCAAATACGTAATAAACAAGACCTACTCTTTGCTCAACGAAATAGACTCATCAATGGTGTATCACCTCACACCTATTAGAATGGGCATCATCAGAAAATCTACAAACAACAAATGCTGGAAACGGTGTGGAGATAAGGAATCCTCTTCCACTATTGTTGGGAACGTAAATTGATACAGTCATTGTGGAGAACATTATGGAGTTTCTTATAAAACTAAGAACAGAATTACCATATGATACAGCAATCCCTCTACTGGGCATATACCCAGACAAAACCATAAATCAAAAAGAGACATTCACCACAATGTTCATTGCATCACTATTTACACTATCCAGGTAATGGAAGCAACCTAAATGCCCACAGACAGACGAATGCATAAAGATGTGGTACATATATAAAATGGAATGTTACTAAGCTATAAAAAGGAATGAAATTGGGACATTTGTAGAGACGTTGATGGATCTAGAGACTGTCATACAGAGTGAAGTAAGTCAGAAAGAGAAAAACAAATCTTGTATATTAATGCATATATGTGGAACCTAGAAAAATTGTACAGATGAACCGTTTTGCAAGGCAGAAATAGAGCAACACATGTATACAACAAACGTATGGACAACAATGGGGGAAAGCTGTTGGGGATGGTGGTGGGAGGAGTTGAGATATTGGGATTGGTATGTATACATTTATATGTATAAAGTAGATAACCAAAAACAACCTGCTGTATAAAAATATAAAATTAAATTCAAAATAAAATTAAAAAAAGTAAAACAGAAAAAATATTCTTCCCTTCACATACATGTATTTATATGAATAAATTATTTCCATGCTTATATCTGTAAATACACAAAAGAGGAATAAAATCTACCTTGAACCAAAAACGAAAAAAAGATAAAAAAGAACAGAACCCTCCAGTTACACAGAGGAAAACCGTTTCAGGGCACTTGCTCCAATTGCAAACAATTCTGAAATTGGTCAGTGGTGGGGAATCATCTCCCATTCAGCCAGCATGCTCCTCGCAACAAGCGTCCTCACTGCAAAGCTGGGGGACCGTGCCGAGGTATCTGTGAGTAAACGTGGGCCGAGCCCCAGGCCAGCTGCTGCTGAAATGTTCCCACCCTTCCAAGGCTAAACACCTGAATATGTACAAGGACTTGAAAACCTAGAGGAAGGGCCATGGAGCCACATGAGGGACAGCATGCCAGCCGACTTGGTGCCTACAGGCCAGCCAGGATGGTCCTGGCCCTGGGTGCTCTTCTGGAAGCTCTCCATTTCCCTGCCTGAGATACCCCTGCTGTCCCGGCCCCCACTGCTTTCTTCCTTCCTCACCTGTGCCCAGGGAGAAATTCCAGCGGCAGGTGTGGGTGACACATCCTCTTCTTTAGCAGGTAGCATCTTGGCAACTGCTGCAGAAAGTCCAGCAGAGCCCCACTCACACTGGGACACCCACAAAGCCGTGGCCTCTCACTCCCTCCCACCAGCCCAGCCCCGAGACTGCTGACAGGGCAGAGAAAATGGCGTCAGGCACAGCGGCAGGGGCTCTTGCTGCCTGGAGCGGTGTTTATATTGATCTCAACTCAGGCACACCTGGGGAGGGCTGGCCGGCACGGTCAGGCTTCCCAAGCCAGCCAATAATCACCCCTCAGGGGCTCACACTTGCAGAAAATGGAACTTGCTGAATTGGCCAGGTCCAAGGTACAGGTGTGGGCTCCTGAGAGTCAGGATAGACAAGGGGCTGCAGCTCTGGCTTGTTTTCTAATTATATTATCTGGCCCATGAGTGGGAGACAACTTCAAGAAAACCCTCTCCTAATGAGAGGAACCCAGGAGTCAGGGAGAGGAGGGGTGGGTGGTGGTTGGAGACAGAGGCCTGGTGCCCCGGGTGCAGTGGAAGTCTCTGGAAGACCAGGTGGAGGAGGCCGCACAGAGTGATGCCCAGGGTCACAGACCTGTCAGAGCTGCTGTTTGTTAGTTCAAGTCCTGCTCTGAGGTGCTCTGTGTCAGATCTGAGCGACAGGTGAGCTGGGAGTGCTCTGCAATGAGGGCTATGTGCACGGTTCCTGTGTGCCCAGCCCTGCCAAGGTACCTGCAAGGGTAGCTCTGTATCCTGGGAGGGGCCTGACCACGGGAGCCCCATGGACTGCAGAGGACCTGCCCAGGGAATCCCATATCCTGGGAGGGGCCTGAACACGAGAGCCCCGTGGGCTGGGGTGGGGGTAGGGTACCTGCCCAGGTGAGCTCCATATCCTGGGATTGGCCTGACCTCGAGAGCCCCATGGGCTGCTGGAGTCCTGGTAAAGGATGTCAGGACCGTCAGTGAAGTCACTGAGGATATACCTCCAGTAGTTCCTAAATCCTACACCCTGCTGGTCATTCTACCAACCACCAGGACGTGGTATTCTGTATTAGTCTTCACTGATGCCTTCTTTTGTATTCCATTAGTCCCAGAGTCACAAGACATTTTGGCTTGTGAGTGACAGGACTCAACATACAACTAAAACAATACTTCCAGGCTGTCTTGCCCCAAGGGTTCAAAAATTCCCACACCATCTTTGGGGAAAGCTCAGCTAAAGACCTAAAAGTTCTACCTCTGGAAAAGGAAACACTCCTTCAATATTCAGACGACATTCTGATCGCCAGCCCTACTAAGGAGGCCTCAGAACTACCAAGCCAATAAAGGATAGAAGTTGTCCACGAAAAAGCTCAAGTATCACAGACTACGGTGACCTGCCTGGGCTTCATTCTCACAGAAGGTCGGAGAAGCCCATCCCAGGAAAGGGAAGAAACAATTTACAGCCTTACCCCTTTCTGAAACTAGAAGACAGCTTAGGGGTTCCTGGGGAAGCCAGGGTTTCCTGCCTCTGGATCCCTAACTACAGTCTACTAGCTGGGCCTCTATATGAAACACTGAAAGGAAAAGATGATGATCCTTTTGAATAGAATCCAGAAGTGGCCTTTCAAGAATGGAAAGAGCAGTCAATTCAGACCCTTGCCCTGGAACTCCCTAATTTAGCTAAACCCTTTGACCTTTACATTCCTGGTGAAAGGTGAATCGCCATTGGAGTATTAGTGCAAAAACTGGGACCACTTGAAATGGAACAATGCAAGAATGCCATCCAGGTAGGATAAACTATGGTCACCAAGGGGCTTGGCCCACCGCCACATCTGGCCAAGATACTGGTGGTATCTGAAAACCTGGAAATCAGCAGCCCAAAAGGCCACCTCCCTTCTAAGGGAAACGGACCCCACGTGGTGATCCTAACCCCCAACCATGCCCTGAAGTTGCAGGGTTTGCTCCGTAGGCACACTGACCTCGATTGAGGAGGCCCTCCAACTCCAACCTCCAGAGAGATAACCGGGGGCAACGGGGCACCATGACGACCCGTGTGACCATCACTTGACCTGGAGTTTCTCTCATAAAACAACAAGAGTGTGTCCCAAAAGAGTAGACTACTGCTTGCAGTACTTACTGTACCCAGAGGGGAGGTAATAATCTTGGCGGGGGAACCGTATATCATGCTGTCACCATAGAAAAGCCTACAGACACCCTGATGCTGGTGGCCAATAAGACCGGCTGGACTCCTGTTTATTTCCAAAGGCTCTTGACTCAGTGACCATCATGATCCTTCATCACCACTGACCCTGGACTGTCTCGGAGCTGAGCGGGCAGGATCCTGACACCTGGTGCTGTTTTTACGTTAATTCAGGGGCCTAATGGAAGAAAGCGCAGACTGTTGGTCAGAGCATCTAGGCTGGCAGAAACGGTCAGTCAGAGCATCTAGGCTGGCAGAAACGGTCAGCCTAAGGTGGCCGGACAAATGTGGGGCGGGGTGAAACTGGACCTCACAGCGCCACTGCACATCTCCTTTCTGGACCCTTAAAGGTCATTAGAATCTATAACACTTCCAATACTGGTGCTCAGGCGGACGAGCAGGGAGGCAGGAGGCCTGGGGACAATCAACGTCACCTGGAGGCTGCTGGGGAGAAGTTCTGACCCTCGCCCACGGGTATGAGGCCTCCTAAATCAGCACTCAGCAGTTAGAGAAGAAGGGTCTGCACCCGCAGCACTCCAAGAATGAGGAAAGGGACAAAAGGCAGAAGAGAAGTTTGTCCCAGGCAAAGCCCCTTAAAAATGCCTGGGAGATAAAAATAGAATCTGGGCAATAAAATAAAGTCTAACCATTTTTATCCTTTGTGCTTTGTCTAATTTCAGGTGCTCCTAGTGTCCCACATACAGAGGTTCCACACCCGGCACTTCAGACCAGATTTCCTAGAGCAGAATGGCTCGATGACACTTCAGCTCCTGGGGCCCAGTTCAGACTCCGTGACATAGAGCCTGAGCTGCAGCCAACCAGGTCCTCGAGAGCTCAGCCCCCTCCCTCCCAGTGACTCTGACAGGATCTCTACACAGCAGCCCAGCCCACAGCCCACAGGGTAGCACCTCTCCATTCTCTGATCAAAATATAAAGTTTCCTTTGTTTTTGAACCAAACTCACTCTCGATCTATTGGCTCCAATGACACTGGGCAGGGGGACACTTGTTGGCGTCCACTCTGGAGGATCAGTAACAGAAATTGAGAACATTGTAACTTCAATGAACAGATGTGTGAGCCAAACTGTAATTAACATAGAACAGTGTATAAGGCTCGGGTAAAATAAGATGTTTCTAACACTTCCATTTGATATTTCCATCACTTTCTAATAAGCAAGTTCAGTGAAAAGGTTTGTCTTCTTTGTCAGGTCAATATTAGAGAAACAAAGTGATTTCTTTCCAAGGATGTACATCTAATAATCTTGGTTAAAGCTTCAATCTTGTTTTAAATGCTTTTGCATTGAAAATGATACCTCTCTTTCAGCTCCCCCATTTCTGAGAAGCATAAAATCTTATAATTTATTATTACCAAAGGGAAATGGTAGGAGGAGGGATAAATTAACAGTTTGGGATTAACACATACACACTGCTATGTATGAAATCATCAGCAAGGAACTACTGTATAGCACAGGGAACTACACTCAATATTTTGCAATAACCTATAAGGGGAAATGATCTGAAAAAGAATAGATATTTTTATTGACATCATCCATCAATGACAGTAAAAATGGAATCTAAGGGAAGACAGTGGTGAGTGCTTCTGACCCTGAAGACTTCAATCATCTAAAGTTTGGACTCTGCCTACTTCCCAAGGCCCTTAATGAACATATGTGTAGCCGTAGCTTAAAAAATTCCCCAGTTTGGGTTGCGGAGAGACACTGATATTGAAAATCCCCTGGTGTTCTCCTCACATGAATGGGACCCTTCCTACACCTAAAACATGCCTGTCACACCCAGAGGATGGTATACCGTCTGATCGGGAAAAGTTTGGAAAAGGCATCTCATCTCCTCATCTCTTGGTGCTAGGGTTCACCACTCCAGCATCTTTACTAACAGTCTCCCCACTTGGAGATGTCAGCACTGTCAACATCCTGTTGCATACAGTTTGGAATTTGTCCAGAGGATGAAGCAGAAGGAGGAGGAACAATGAGAGACAAGTCCTAGGTGTTCGGACAGGCACATGTCACTCTAATTTCCAATCAGGAAGACGAATTGACCAAAGGCTAGGGTTGCCCATGGAAACAGAATAGGGCTTGAGGAATCCTGATGCTTTGTGGCCAGTTCCCATAAACACAAGTTGGAAAATGGAACTCAGGGGCACTAAAATTCACGAAACTGCAGAATTGAAAATATCTATCACTGAAAAATGTCTTGAGGAAAGTCAGAGAAAAGGACTTGTAAGCAACGGAGAATGGCAGGAAAGGGATTGGAAGAGGTAGAAAGGACTCACCATTAAGCACAAGAAAAGGGGCTGAACATTGCCAACATTGCAGTTGGCCAAAAAGGGTGTATGCGTCTTTTTCTGTATATATTCAAGAAAAGGGCATACACTTTTTTAGCCAACCAAACAGGTGGGCACTGGAAATCAATACTACAAAACATATCACTTTGCATCAGTCAGAAGAGCCGTCCTCATAAAGTGTAAACACCAGAAATGCAGGACAGGGCAAGGAGAAAAGGGAGCCCTGTGAGTCTTATAGTGGAAATGTATATTGCCAACGGTCACTCTGGATAAGTCTATTGTGTTTACTAAAGCATCTAAAAAATGAGCTACCGAGCACAGGGCACTTGCACTCATGGACGTATATCTTGGGAAAAACAAAAATCGAGAGGACACAGGCACCCCAATGTTTACCACCTCTCTGTTTAAAAGATCCTCGACTAGGATATAACTTAAATGTATCTGCAGAGAAAAAACGGACAGAGATGTGGTGCTTATGTAGAGTGGAATATTACTCAGCCTGGAAATCAATGAAATACGGCCAGTTATAACAACTCCAGAGGAGTTACGTGTGATCATTCGAAGTCACATAATTCAAAAAGAAAAAGACATAAGATATTACTAATACATGGAATGTTAACATGGCTACACATGAACTGAATTACAAAAGAGAAGAGGGTTTCAAATTAAGAAAATCAACTTATGCTTCCTTAAGGGGAAAGGTGAGTTGGAGTGCTGCATAAAACCAGAGATTGAAATTAGCACAGATACCCTTCCATAAGCCAAATATGTAATAGTCAATACCTACTCCTTGCTCAACGAAATGGACTCAACACGCCATATTCAATGCCTAAGAATATACCGGATTAGTAAGAATGTTAAAACCCATGGACTTATATGTCTCCGTAAGAGAAACAAGCGCGTGTACAGCGGCATAAACGAAGCAGTGAAAATCCGATAAATCCCATTATTAAAATAAATTTCAAAAACAAAACACAATGACAGTGAAATAGGTAGCAATAATTAAATAATTCACTCAGGGCATGTGATGCAACCGGGATTTAACACATCTACACCCAGAGCTGCTTGAGACATAAGGCTGGACACTTCAGGCTGATAGCATTGGTGAGTTTTGGTGAACAAATGCAGATCCTTTGAAGTCATACTGCATGGTAACCATACCAAGGGTCCCAACTCTCCAGGTTCAAGGGATTCTTTCTTCAGCTAAAACATGCGTGGGAAACGCCGAGTATGATCCACCGTGTGATGAGGAAACGATTTAAAATGCATCTCAGTTTTCGTATCCTGGTCCTCGGGTTCACCATTCCAGACGGTTTACTAACACTCTCCCCGCTAGGAGAGTCAATGCCTTTAACCTCCTGTGTGGCACAGCTTGCAATTTCTGCGCAAGATGAACAGGAATAGGGAGAACCAATGAGAGACTAGCTGTAGGTGTCTGCACGGGCAAATGTAACGCTCATTTCCCACCAGGAAGAGGAATTAACCAAAGGCTTAGAGTGCCCTGCCGGAAACAGATTAGGGCCTGAAGCACTCCTGCGGTTTTGTGCCCAGCTCACAAGAAAGCGAGTTGAAGAAAGTAGCTCAGGGGCACTGTAATACACAAACCTGCAGAAGTATAAATGACAACTATCCTCCAAAAATATATTGAAGTAAGCCTGCGAAGGGGAGTTGAAAGTGGGGCAGAATTTCAGGAAAACGATTGCAGGGGGTAGACTGGAATTGCCCTGAAAGCATAGGAAAAGAGGCAGAACGTCGACAATGATGCACTTGGGCAAAAAGTGCATATGCATTTTTTCCTGAATATATTCAGGAAAAAACGCATTCACCCTTTTTCGCAAACCAAGCAAGCCTGTAAAGGAAATCTGCACTACAATGAAGTCTCACTGCCCCCTGGGCAAAAGGGCCATCTGTAAAAAGTGTAAAATCCAGAAAGGTAGGACAGGATATGGAGAACAGGGAGCCTTGTTATGCTGATTGGCAGGATATAAATTGCCAACAGCCACCCTGGAGAACTGTATGGTGTTTCCTGAAACACATAAGAAACAAAGCAACACAGCCTATGGAACTTCCACTTATGGTCCCAAAGATTACGGAAATTAAAATCAAAAACAGAAAGCCACACCAATGTTTGGGACGGCTGTGTTCCCAAGAAGCTCGTCTACAGTACCAGGTAAATATCCTAGAAAGCAAAAAATGGATAAAGAAGTTGTGGCACGTACGTACAATGCAATATCACTCAGCAATGAAATCTCTGTCATCAGGCCCGTAGCGGCATAATGAGCGGATGCAGGTACGGTGATTCTACGTGAACTACGACACACAGAAAAAGAAACATCATAAGATATCACTAATACACGGAATGTAAACTTGACAAAACATGAACTGAATTACAAAACAGCACAGTGTCTCAAATTTAGAAAACCAACTAGTGCTTGCTTATGGGGAAAGGTGCGTTGGGGTGCTGCATAAAACCAGAGACTGAAATTAGCACAGATAACATTCCATAAGCCAAATATGTAATAGACAAGACCTACTCCTAGCTCAACGAAATGGACTCAACACCACATATTCAACGCCTAGGAATATACCTGACTAGGAAGAATCTTAAAACCCATGGATTTATATGTCTCCGTAAGAGAATCAAGCATGTGTACAGCGGCCGAAACACAGCAGTGAAAATCCGATAAATCCAATTATCAAAATAAATTTCAAAAACAAAACACAAAGACAGTGAAATAGAGAGCAATTCTTAAATAATTCACTCAGAGCAGGTGATGCAACCGGGATTTACCACAACTACACCCAGAGCTGGTTGAAACATAAGGCTGGACACTTCAGGCTGATAGCATTGGTGAGTTTCGGTGAGCAAATGCAGACCCTTTGAAGTCATACTGCATGGTACCCATTCCATGGGTCCCAACTCTCCAGGTTCAAAGGATTCTTCCTCCAGCTAAAACATGCATGGGAAACCCACAGTATGGTCCACCGTGTGATTGGGAAACGATTTAAAATGCATCTCAGTTTTTGTATCCTTGTCCTTGGGTTCACCATTCCAGATGCTTTACTAACACTCTCCCCGCTTGGAGAGTCAGTGCCTTTAACCTCCTATTTGACACAGCTTGCAATTTCTGTGCAAGATGAACAGGAATAGGAGAAGCAATGAGAGACTAGATGTAGGTGTCTGCAAGGGCAAATGGAACGCTCATTTCCCACCAGGAAGAGGAATTAACCAAAGGCTCAGTGTGCCCTGCCGGAAACAGAATAGGGCCTGAAGCAATCCTGCGGTTTTGTGCCCAGCTCACAAGAAAGCGAGTTGAAGAAAGGAGCTCAGGGGCACTGTAATTCAAAATCCTGGAGAGTTATAAATGACAGCGATCCTCCAAAAATATATTGAAGTAAGCCTGCGAAGGGGACTGGAGAGCGGGGCAGAATTTCAGGAAAACGATTGCAGGGGGTAGACTGGAATTGCCCTGAAAGCATAGGAAAAGAGGCAGAACGTCGACAATGATGCACTTGGCCAAAAAGGGCGTATGCGTTTTTTCCTGAATATATTCAGGAAAAAACGCATACGCCCTTTTTGGCCAACCAAGCAAGCCTGTTAAAGAAATCTGCACTACAATGAAGTCTCACGGCCCACCAGGCAAAAGGGCCATCTGTAAAAAGTGTAAAATCCAGAAAGGTAGGACAGGATATGGAGAACAGGGAGCCTTGTTATGCTGATTGGCAGGATGTAAATTGCCAGCAGCCACGCTGGAGAAGTGTATGGTGTTTCCTGAAACACGTAAGAAATAAAGCAACACAGGCTATGGCAATTGCACTTATGGTCCTATTGCTTAGGGAAATTAAAATGAAAAACGGAGAGCCACCCCGAAGTTTGGGACGGCTGTGTTCCCAAGAAGCTCGTCTACAGTACCAGGTAAATATCCCAGAAAACAAAAAATGGATAAAGAAGTTGTGGCACGTACTTGCAATGCAATATCACTCAGCAATGAAATCTGTGTCATCAGGCCCGTTGCGGCATAGTGAGTGGATGCAGGTACGGTGATTCTACGTGAACTACGTCACACAGAAAAAGAAACATCATAAGATATCACTAATACACGGAATGTAAACTTGACTACACATGAACTGAATTACAAAACAGAACAGGGTCTCAAATTTAGAAAACCAAGTAGTACTTGCTTATGGGGAAAGGTGCCTTGGGGTGCTGCATAAAACCAGAGACTGAAATTAGCACAGATAACATTCCATAAGCCAAATATGTAATAGACAAGACCTACTCCTTGCTCAACGAAATGGACTCAACACCACATATTCAACGCCTAGGAATATACCTGACTAGGAAGAATCTTAAAACCCATGGATATATATGTCTCCATAAGAGAATCAAGCGTGTGTACAGCGGCCAAAACGCAGCCGTGAAAATCCGATAAATCCCATTATCAAAATAAATTTCGAAAACAAAACACAAAGACAGTGAAATAGAGAGCAATTCTTAAATAATTCACTCAGGGCATGTGATGCAACCGGGATTGACCACATCTACACCCAGAGCTGGTTGAGACATAAGGCTGGACACTTCAGGCTGATAGCATTGGTGAGTTTCGGTGAGCAAATGCAGACCCTTTGAAGTCATACTGCATGGTACCTATTCCACTGGTCCCAACTCTTCAGGTTCAAGGGATTCTTCCTCCAGCTAAAACATGCATGGGAAACCCACAGTATGGTCCACCGTGTGATAGGGAAACGATTTAAAATGCATCTCAGTTTTCGTATCCTGGTCCTCGGGTTCACCATT
Organism: Phocoena phocoena; assembly: GCF_963924675.1. NCBI lineage: Eukaryota > Metazoa > Chordata > Mammalia > Artiodactyla > Phocoenidae > Phocoena > Phocoena phocoena. The sequence goes on along the minus strand of NW_027077500.1, from coordinate 748,604 downwards.
CCAGATGCTTTACTAACACTCTCCCCGCTTGGAGAGTCAGTGCCTTTAACCTCCTCTTTGACACAGCTTGCAATTTCTGTGCAAGATGAACAGGAATAGGGAGAACCAATGAGAGACTAGCTGTAGGTGTCTGCACGGGCAAATGTAATGCTCATTTCCCACCAGGAAGAGGAATTAACCAAAGGCTCAGCGTGCCCTGCCGGAAACAGATTAGGGCCTGAAGCAATCCTGCGGTTTTGTGCCCAGCTCACAAGAAAGCGAGTTGAAGAAAGGAGCTCAGGGGCACTGTAATTCACAAACCTGCAGAGTTATAAATGACAGATATCCTCCAAAAATATATTGAAGTAAGCCTGCGCAGGGGAGTTGAAAGTGGGGCAGAATTTCAGGAAAACGATTGCAGGGGGTAGACTGGAAATTGCCCTGAAAGCATAGGAAAAGAGGCAGAACGTCGACAATGATGCACTTGGCCAAAAAGGGCGTATGCGTTTTTTCCTGAATATATTCAGGAAAAAACGCATACGCACTTTTTGGCCAACCAAGCAAGCCTGTAAAGGAAATCTGCACTACAATGAAGTCTCACTGCCCCCCGGGCAAAAGGGCCATCTGAAAAAAGTGTAAAATCCAGAAAGGCAGGACAGGATATGGAGAACAGGGAGCCTTGTTATGCTGATTGTCAGGATGTAAATTGCCAGCAGCCAGCCTGGAGAAGTGTATGGTGTTTCCTGAAACACGTAAAAAACAAAGCAACACAGCCTATGGCACTTCCACTTATGGTCCTATAGCTTACGGAAATTAAAATCAAAAACAGACAGCCACCTCAATATTTGGGACGGCTGTGTTCACAAGAAGCTCGTCTACAGTATCAGGTAAATATCCGAGAAAGCAAAAAATGGATAAAGAAGTTGTAGCACGTACGTACAATGCAATATCACTCAGCAATGAAATCTGTGTCATCAGGCCCGTAGCGGCATAGTGAGTGGATGCAGGTACGGTGATTCTACGTGAACTACGTCACACAGAAAAAGAAACATCATAAGATATCACGAATACACGGAATGTAAACTTGACTACACATGAACTGAATTACAAAACAGAACAGGGTCTCAAATTTAGAAAACCAACTAGTGCTTGCTTATGGGGAAAGGTGCCTTGGGGTGCTGCATAAAACCAGAGACTGAAATTAGCACAGATAACATTCCATAAGCCAAATATGTAATAGAAAAGACCTACTCCTTGCTCAACGAAATGGACCCAACACCACATATTCAACGCCTAGGAATATACCTGACTAGGAAGAATCTTAAAACCCATGGATATATATGTCTCCATAAGAGAATCAAGCGTGTGTACAGCGGCCGAAACGCAGCAGTGAAAATCCGATAAATACCATTATCAAAATAAATTTTGAAAGCAAAACACAAAGACAGTGAAATAGAGAGGAATTCTTAAATAATTCATTCAGTGCATGTGATGCAACCGGGATTGACCACATCTACAACCAGAGCTGGTTGAGACATAAGGCTGGACACTTCAGGCTGATAGCATTGGTGAGTTTCAGTGAGCAAATGCAGACCCTTTGAAGTCATACTGCATGGTACCCATTCCATGGGTCCCAACTCTCCAGGTTCAAGGGATTCTTCCTCAAGCTAAAACATGCATGGGAAACCCAGAGTATCGTCCACCGTGTGATTGGGAAATGTTTTAAAATGCATCTCAGTTTTCGTATCCTGGTCCTCGGGTTCACCATTCCAGACGCTTTACTAACACTCTCCCCGCTTGGAGAGTCAGTGCCTTTAACCTCCTGTTTGACACAGTTGCAATTTCTGTGCAAGATGAATAGTAATAAGGAGAACCAATGAGAGACTAGCTGTAAGTGTCTGCACGGGCAAATGTAACGCTCATTTCCCACCAGGAAGAGGAAGTAACCAAAGGCTCAGCGTGCCCTCCTGGAAACAGATTAGTGCCTGAAGCAATCCTGTGGTTTTGTGCTCAGCTAACAAGAAAGCGAGTTGAAGAAAGGAGCTCAGGGGCACTGTAATTCACAAACCTGCAGAGTTATAAATGACAGCTATCTTCCAAAAGTATATTGAAGTAAGCCTGCGAAGGGGACTTGAAAGCGGGGCAGAATTTCAGGAAAACGATTGCAGGGGGTAGACTGGAATTGCCCTGAAAGCATAGGAAAAGAGGCACAACGTCGACAATGATGCACTTGGCCAAAAAGGGCGTATGCGTTTTTTCCTGAATATATTCAGGAAAAAACGCATATGCACTTTTTGGCCAACCAAGCAAGCCTGTAAAGGAAATCTGCACTACAATGAAGTCTCACTGCCCCCCTGGCAAAAGGGCCATCTGAAAAAAGTGTAAAATCCAGAAAGGTAGGACAGGATATGGAGAACAGGGAGCCTTGTTATGCTGATTGGCAGGATGTAAATTGCCAGCAGCCACCCTGGAGAAGTGTATGGTGTTTCCTGAAACACGAAAGAAACAAAGCAACACAGCCTATGGCACTTCCACTTTTGGTCCTATTCTTTAGGGAAATTAAAATAAAAAACAGACAGCCACCCCAATATTTGGGACAGCTGTGTTCACAAGAAGCTCGTCTACAGTATCAGGTAAATATCCCAGAAAGCAAAAAATAGATAAAGAAGTTGTGGCACGTACGTACAATGCAATATCACTCAGCAATGAAATCTGTGTCATCAGGCCCGTAGCGGCATAGTGAGTGGATGCAGGTACGGTGATTCTACGTGAACTACGTCACACAGAAAAGGAATCATCATAAGATATCACTAATACACGGAATATAATCTTGACTACACATGAACTGAATTACAAAACAGAACAGGGTCTCAAATTTAGAAAACCAACTAGTGCTTGCTTATGGGGAAAGGTGCCTTGGGGTGCTGCATAAAACCAGAGACTGAAATTAGCACAGATAACTTTCCATAAGCCAAATATGTAATAGATAAGACCTACTCCTTGCTCTACGAAATGGACCCAACACCACATATTCTACGCCTAGGAATATACCTGACTAGGAAGAATCTTAAAACCCATGGATATATATGTCTCCATAAGAGAATCAAGCGTGTGTACAGCGGCCGAAACGCAGCAGTGAAAATCCGATAAATCCCATTATCAAAATAAATTTCGAAAACAAAACACAAAGACAGTGAAATAGAGAGCAATTCTTAAATAATTCACTCAGGGCATGTGATGCAACCGGGATTGACCACATCTACACCCAGAGCTGGTTGAGACATAAGGCTGGACACTTCAGGCTGATAGCATTGGTGAGGTTCGGTGAGTAAATGCAGACCCTTTGAAGTCATACTGCATGGTACACATTCCATGGGTCCCAACACTCCAGGTTCAAGGGATTCTTCCTCCAGCTAAAACATGCATGGGAAACCGAGAGTATCGTCCACCGTGTGATTGTGAAACGATTTAAAATGCATCTCAGTTTTCGTATCCTGGTCCTCGGGTTCACCATTCCAGACGCTTTACTAACACTCTCCCCGCTTGGAGAGTCAGTGCCTTTAACCTCCTGTTTAGCACAGTTGCAATTTCTGTGCAAGATGAACAGGAATAAGGAGAACCAATGAGAGACTAGCTGTAAGTGTCTGCACGGGCAAATGTAACGCTCATTTCCCACCAGGAAGAGGAAGTAACCAATGGCTCAGCGTGCCCTCCTGGAAACAGATTAGTGCCTGAAGCAATCCTGCGGTTTTGTGCTCAGCTAACAAGAAAGCGAGTTGAAGAAAGGAGCACAGGGGCACTGTAATTCACAAACCTGCAGAGTCATAAATGACAGCTATCTTCCAAAAGTACATTGAAGTAAGCCTGCGAAGGGGACTTGAAAGCGCGGCAGAGTTTCAGGAAAACCATTGCAGGGGGTAGACTGGAATTGCCCAGAAAGCATAGGAAAAGAGGCAGAAAGTCGACAATGGTGCACATGGCAAAAAGTGCGTATGCGTTTTTTCCTGAATATATTCAGGAAAAAACGCATACGCCCTTTTTCGCAAACCAAGCAAGCCTGTAAAGGAAATCTGCACTACAATGAAGTCTCACTGCCCCCTGGGCAAAAGGGCCATCTGAAAAAAGTGTAAAATCCGGAAAGGTAGGACAGGATATGGAGAACAGGGAGCCTTGTTATGCTGATTAGCAGGATGTAAATTGCCAGCAGCCACCCTGGAGAAGTGTATGGTGTTTCCTGAAACACGTAAGAAACAAAGCAACACAGCCTATGGCACTTCCACTTATGGTCCTATAGCTTACGGAAATTAAAATCAAAAACAGACAGCCACCCCAATATTTGGGACGGCTGTGTTCACAAGAAGCTCGTCTACAGTATCAGGTAAATATCCCAGAAAGCAAAAAATGGATAAAGAAGTTGTGGCACGTACGTACAATGGAATATCACTCAGCAATGAAATCTGTGTCATCAGGCCCGTAGCGGCATAGTGAGTGGATGCAGGTACGGTGATTCTACGTGAACTACGTCACACAGAAAAAGAAACATCATAAGATATCACTGATACACGGAATGTAAACCTGACTACACATGAACTGAATTACAAAACAGAACAGGGTCACAAATTTAGAAAACCAACTAGTGCTTGCTTATGGGGAAAGGTGCCTTGGGTTGCTGCATAAAACCAGAGACTGAAATTAGCACAGATAACTTTCCATAAGCCAAATATGTAATAGACAAGACCTACTCCTTGCTCAACGAAATGGACCCAACACCACATATTCAACGCCTAGGAATATAACTGACTAGGAAGAATCTTTAAACCCATGGATATATATGTCTCCGTAAGAGAATCAAGTGTGTGTACAGCAGCCTAAACACAGCAGTGAAAATCCGATAAATCCCATTATCTAAATAAATTTCGAAAACAAAACACAAAGACAGTGAAATAGAGAGCAATTCTTAAATAATTCACTCAGGGCATGTGATGCAACCGGGATTGACCACATCTACACCAAGAGCTGGTTGAGACATAAGGCTGGACACTTCAGGCTGATAGCATTGGTGAGTTTCGGTGAGCAAATGCAGACCCTTTGAAGTCATACTGCATGGTACCCATTCCATGGGTCCCAACTCTCCAGGTTCAAGGGATTCTTCCTCCAGCTGAAACATGCATGGGAAACCCAGAGTATCGTCCTCCGTGTGATTGGGAAACGATTTAAAATGCATCTCAGTTTTCGTATCCTGGTCCTCGGGTTCACCATTCCAGATGCTTTACTAACACTCTCCCCGCTTGGAAAGTTAGTGCCTTTAACCTCCTCTATGGAACAGCTTGCAATTTCTGTGCAAGATGAACAGAAATAGGGAGAACCAATGAGAGACTAGCTGTAGGTGTCTGCACAGGCAAATGTAATGCTCATTGCCGACCAGGAAGAGGAATTAAACAAAGGCTCAGCGTGCCCTGCTGAAAACAGATTAGGGCCTGAAGCAATCCTGCGGTTTTGTGCCCAGCTCACAAGAAAGCGAGTTGAAGAAAGGAGCTCAGGGGCACTGTAATTCACAAACCTGCAGAGTTATAAATGACAGCTATCCTCCAAAAATATATTGAAGTAAGCCTGCGAAGGGGACTTGAAAGCGCGGCAGAGTTTCAGGAAAACCATTGCAGGGGGTAGACTGGAATTGCCCTGAAAGCATAGGAAAAGTGGCACAACGTCGACAATGATGCACTTGGCCAAAAAGGGCGTATGCGTTTTTTCCTGAATATATTCAGGAAAAAACGCATACGCCCTTTTTGGCCAACCAAGCAAGCCTGTAAAGGTAATCTGCACTACAATGAAATCTCACTGCCCCCCGGGCAAAAGGGCCATCGGAAATAAGTGTAAAATCCAGAAAGTTAGGACAGGATATGGAGAACAGGGAGCCTTGTTATGCTGATTGGCAGGATGTAAATTTCCAACAGGCACCCTGGAGATGTGTATGGTGTTTCCTGAAACACGTAAGAAATACAGCAACACAGCCTATGGCAATTGCACATATGGTCCTATTCCTTAGGGAAATTAAAATCAAAAACAGACAGCCACCCGAAAGTTTGGGACGGCTGTGTTCCCAAGAAGCTCGTGTACAGTACCAGGTAAATATCCCAGAAAGCAAAAAATGGATAAAAAAGTTGTGGCACGTACGTGCAATGCAGTATCACTCAGCAATGAAATCTGTGTCATCAGGCCCGTAGCGGCATAGTGAGTGGATGCAGGTACGGTGATTTTACGTGAACTACGTCACACAGAAAAAGAAACATCATAAGATATCACTAATACACGGAATGTAAACTTGACTACATATGAACTGAATTACAAAACAGAACAGGGTCTCAAATTTAGAAAACCAACTAGTGCTTGCTTATGGGGAAAGGTGCGTTGGGGTGCTGCATAAAACCAGAGACTGAAATTAGCACAGATAACATTCCATAAGCCAAATATGTAATAGACAAGACCTACGCCTTGTTCAACGAAATGGACTCAACACCACATATTCAATGCCTAGGAATATACCTGACTAGGAAGAATCTTAAAACCCATGGATTTATAGGTCTCCGTAACAGAATCAAGCGTGTGTACAGCGGCATAAGCGCAGCAATGAAAATCCGATAAATCCCATTATCTAAATAAATTTTGAAAACAAAACACAAAGACAGTGATATAGAGAGCAATTCTTAAATAATTCACTCAGGGCATGTGATGCAACCGGGATTTAACACATCTACACCCAGAGCTGGTTGAGACATAAGGCTGGACACTTCAGGCTGATAGCATTTGTGAGTTTCGATGAGCAAATGCAGACCCTTTGAAGTCATACTGCATGGTACTCATTCCATCAGTCCCAACTCTCCAGGTTCAAGGGATTCTTCCTCCAGCCAAAACATGCATGGGAAACCCAGAGTATCGTCCACCGTGTGATTGGGAAACGATTTAAAATGCATCTCAGATTTCGTATCCTGGTCCTCGGGTTCACCATTCCAGATGCTTTACTAACACTCTCCCCGCTTGGAGAGTCAGTGCCTTTAACCTCCTCCTTGGCACAGCTTGCAATTTCTGTGCAAGATGAACAGGAATAGGGAGAACCAATGAGAGACTAGCTTAGGTGTCTGCACGGGAAAATGTAACGCTCATTTCCCACCAGTAAGAGGAATTAACCAAAGGCTCAGTGTGCCCTGCCGGAAACAGATTAAGGCCTGAAGCAGTCCTGCGGTTTTGTGCCCAGCTCACAAGAAAGCGAGTTAAAGAAAGGAGCTCAGGGGCACTGTAATTCACAAACCTGCAGAGTTATAAATGACAGCTATACTCCAAAAATATATTGAAGTAAGCCTGCGAAGGGGACTTGAAAGCGGGGCAGAATTTCAGGAAAACGATTGCAGGGGGTAGACTGGAATTGCCCTGAAAGCATAGGAAAAGAGGCACAACGTCGATAATGATGCACTTGGCCAAAAAGGGCGTATGCGTTTTTTCCTGAATATATTCAGGAAAAAACGCATACGCCCTTTTTGGCCAACCAAGCAAGCCTCTAAAGGAAATCTGCACTACAATGAAGTCTCACTGCCCCCCGGACAAAAGGGCCATCTGAAAAAAGTGTAAAATCCAGAAAGGTAGGACAGGATATGGAGAACAGGGAGCCTTGTTTTGCGGATTGGCAGGATGTAAATTGCCAGCAGCCACCCTGGAGAAGTGTATGGTGTTTCCTGAAACATGTAAGAAACAAAGCAAACAGCCTATGGCACTTCCACTAATGGTCCTATAGCTTATGGAAATTAAAATCAAAAACAGACAGCCACCCCAATATTTGGGACGGCTGTGTTCACAAGAAACTCGTCTACAGTATCAGGTAAATATCCCAGAAAGCAAAAAATGGATAAAGAAGTTGTGGCACGTACGTTCAATGCAGTATCACTCAGCAATGAAATCTGTGTCATCAGGCCCGTAGCGGCATACTGAGTGGATGCAGGTACGGTGATTCTACGTGAACTCCGTCACACAGAAAAAGAAACATCATAAGATATCACTAATACACGTAATGTAAACTTGACTACACATGAACTGAATTACAAAACAGAACAGGGTCTCAAATTTAGAAAAGCAACTAGTGCTTGCTAATGGGGAAAGGTGCCTTGGGGTGCTGCATAAAACCAGAGACTGAAATTAGCACAGATATCTTTCCATAAGCTAAATATGTAATAGACAAGACCTACTCCTTGCTCAACGAAATGGTTCCCAACACCACATATTCAACGCCTAGGAATATACCTGACTAGGAAGAATCTTAAAACCCATGGATATATATGTCTCCGTAAGAGAATCAAGCGTGTGTACAGCAGCCGAAACACAGCAGTGAAAATCCGATAAATCCCATTATCAAAATAAATTTCGAAAACAAAACACAAAGACAGTGAAATAGAGAGCAATTCTTAAGTAATTCACTCAGGGCATGTGATCCAACCGGGATTGACCACATCTACACCCAGAGGTGGTTGAGACATAAGGCTGGACACTTCAGGCTGATAGCATTGGTGAGTTTCGGTGAGCAAATGCAGACCCTTTGAAGTCATACTGCATGGTACCCATTCCATGGGTCCCAACTCTCCAGGTTCAAGGGATTCTTCCTCCAGCTGAAACATGCATGGGAAACCCAGAGTATCGTCCACCGTGTGATTGGGAAACGATTTAAAATGCATCTCAGTTTTCGTATCCTGGTCCTCGGGTTCACCATTCCAGATGCTTTACTAACACTCTCCCCGCTTGTAAAGTTAGTGCCTTTAACCTCCTCTTTGGCACAGCTTGCAATTTCTGTGCAAGATGAACAGAAATAGGGAGAACCAATGAGAGACTAGCTGTAGGTGTCTGCACGGGCAAATGTAATGCTCATTGCCGACCAGGAAGAGGAATTAAACAAAGGCTCAGCATGCCCTGCTGAAAACAGATTAGGGCCTGAAGCAATCCTGCGGTTTTGTGCCCAGCTCACAAGAAAGCGAGTTGAAGAAAAGAGCTAAGGGGCACTGTAATTCACAAACCTGCAGAGTTATAAATGACAGCTATCCTCCAAAAATATATTGAAGTAAGCCTGCGAAGGGGACTTGAAAGCGGGGCAGAATTTCAGGAAACGATTGCAGGGGGTAGACTGGAATTGCCCTGAAAGCATAGGAAAAGAGGCACAACGTCGACAATGATGCACTTGGCCAAAAAGGGCGTATGCGTTTTTTCCTGAATATATTCAGGAAAAAAACGCATACGCCCTTTTTGGCCAACCAAGCAAGCCTCTAAAGGAAATCTGCACTACAATGAAGTCTCACTGCCCCCCGGGCAAAAGGGCCATCTGAAAAAAGTGTAAAATCCAGAAAGGTAGGACAGGATATAGAGAACAGGGAGCCTTGTTATGCTGATTGGCAGGATGTAAATTGTGAACAGCGAACCTGGAGAAGTGTATGGTGTTTCCTGAAACACGTAAGAAATAAAGCAACACAGCCTATGGCAATTGCACATATGGTCCTATTGCTTAGGGAAATTAAAATCAAAAACAGAGAGCCACCCCAAAGTTTGGGACGGCTGTGTTCCCAAGAAGCTCGTCTACAGTACCAGGTAAATATCCCAGAAAGCAAAAAATGGATAAAGAAATTGTGGCACGTACATACAATGCAATATCACTCAGCAATGAAATCTGTGTCATCAGGCCCGTAGCGGCATAGTGAGTGGATGCAGGTACGGTGATTCTACGTGAACTACGTCACACAGAAAAAGAAACATCATAAGATATCACTAATACACGGAATGTAAACTTGACTACACATGAACTGAATTACAAAACAGAACAGGGTCTCAAATTTAGAAAACCAACTAGTGCTTGCTTATGGGAAAAGGCGCCTTGGGGTGCTGCATAAAAGCAGAGACTGAAATTAGCACAGATAACTTTCCATAAGCCAAATATGTAATAGACAAAACCTACTCCTTGCTCAACGAAATGGACCCAACACCACATATTCAACGCCTAGGAATATACCTGACTAGGAAGAATCTTAAAACCCATGGAATTATATGTCTCCATAAGAGAAACAAGCGTGTGTACAGCGGCCGAAACGCAGCAGTGAACATCCGATAAATCCCATTATAATAAAAAATTTCGAAAACAAAACACAAAGACAGTGAAATAGAGAGCAATTCTTAAATAATTCACTCAGGGCATGTTATGAAACTGGGATTGACCACATCTACACCCAGAGCTGGTTGAGACATAAGGCTGGACTCTTCAGGCTGATAGCATTTGTGAGTTTCGGTGAGCAAATGCAGACCCTTTGAAGTCATACTGCATGGTACCCATTCCATGGGTCCCAACTCTCCAGGTTCAAGGGATTCTTCCTCCAGCTAAAACATGCATGGGAAACCCAGAGTATCGTCCACCGTGTGATTGGTAAACGACTTAAAATGCATCTCAGTTTTCGTATCCTGGTCCTCGGTTTCACCATTCCAGATGCTTTACTAACACTCTCCCCGCTTGGAGAGTCTGTGCCTTTAACCCCCTCTTTGGCACAGCTTGCAATTTCTGTGCAAATTGAACAGGAATAGGGAGAACCAATGAGAGACTAGCTGTAGGTGTCTGCACGGGCAAATGTAATGCTCATTGACGAACAGGAAGAAGAATTAAACAAAGGCTCAGCGTGCCCAGCTGAAAACAGATTAGAGCCTGAAGCAATCCTGCGGTTTTGTGCCCAGCTCACAAGAAAGCGAGTTGAAGAAAGGAGCTCAGGGGCACTGTAATTCACAAACCTGCAGAGTTATAAATGACAGCTATCCTCCAAAAATATATTGAAGTAAGCCTGCGAAGGGGACTTGAAATCGGGGCAGAATTTCAGGAAAACGATTGCAGGGGGTAGACTGGAATTGCCCTGAAAGCATAGGAAAAGAGGCAGAACGTCGACAATGATGCCCTTGGCCAAAAAGGGCGTATGCGTTTTTTCCTGAATATATTCAGGAAAAAACGCATACGCCCTTTTTGGCCAAACAAGCAAGTCTGTAAAGCAAATCTGCACTACAATGATGTCTCACTGCCCCCCGGGCAAAAGGGCCATCTGAAAAAGGTGTAAAATCCAGAAAGATAGGACAGGATATGGAGAACAGGGAGCCTTGTTATGCTGATTGGCAGGATGTAAATTGCCAGCAGCCAGCCTGGAGAAGTGTATGGTGTTTCCTGAAACACGTAAGAAACAAAGCAACACAGCCTATGGCACTTCCACTTATGGTCCTATAGCTTACGGAAATTAAAATCAAAAACAGACAGCCACCCCAATTTTTGGGATGGCTGTGTTCACAGGAAGCTCGTCTACAGTATCAGGTAAATATCCCAGAAAGCAAAAAATGGATAAAGAAGTTGTGGCACGTACGTGCAATGCAATATCACTCAGCAATGAAATCTGTGTCATCAGGCCCGTAGCGGCATAGTGAGTGGTTGCAGGTACGGTGATTCTACGTGAACTACGTCACACAGAAAAAGAAACATCATAAGATATCACTAATGCACGGAATGTAAACTTAACTACACATGAACTGAATTACAAAACAGAACAGGGTCTCAAATTTAGAAAAACAATTAGTGCTTGCTTATGGGGAAAGGTGCCTTGGGGTGCTGCATAATACCAGAGACTGAAATTAGCACAGATAACATTCCATAAGCCAAATATATAATAGACAAGACCTACTCCTTGCTCAACGAAATGGACACAACACCACATATTCAACGCCTAGGAATATACCTGACTAGGAAGAATCTTAAAACCCATGGATTTATATGTCTCCGTAAGAGAATCAAGCGTGTGTACAGCGGCATAAACGCAGCAGTGAAAATCCGATAAATCCCATTATCAAAATAAACTTCAAAAACAAAACGCAAAGACAGTGAAATAGAGAGCAATTCTTAAATAATTCACTCAGGGCATGTGATGCAACCGGGATTTAACACATCTACACCCAGAGCTGGTTGAGACATAAGGCTGGACACTTCAGGCTGATAGCATTGGTGAGTTTCGGTGAGCAAATGCAGACCCTTTGAAGTCATACTGCATGGTACCTATTCCACTGGTCCCAACTCTTCAGGTTCAAGGGATTCTTCCTCCAGCTAAAACATGCATGGGAAACCCACAGTATGGTCCACCGTGTTATGGGGAAATGATTTAAAATGCATCTCAGTTTTCGTATCCTGGTCCTCGGGTTCACCATTCCAGATGCTTTACTAACACTCTCCCCGCTTGGAGAGTCAGTGCCTTTAACCTCCTCTTTGACACAGCTTGCAATTTCTGTGCAAGATGAACAGGAATAGGGAGAACCAATGAGAGACTAGCTGTAGGTGTCTGCACGGGCAAATGTAATGCTCATTTCCCACCAGGAAGAGGAATTAACCAAAGGCTCAGCGTGCCCTGCCGGAAACAGATTAGGGCCTGAAGCAATCCTGCGGTTTTGTGCCAAGCTCACAAGAAAGCGAGTTGAAGAAAGGAGCTCAGGGGCACTGTAATTCACAAACCTGCAGAGTTATAAATGACAGCTATCCTCCAAAAATATATTGAAGTAAGCCTGCGAAGGGGACTTGAAAGCGGGGCAGAGTTTCAGGAAAACGATTGCAGGGGGTAGACTGGAATTGCCCTGAAAGCATAGGAAAAGAGGCACAACGTCGACAATGATGCACTTGGCCAAAAAGGGCGTATGCGTTTTTTCCTGAATATATTCAGGAAAAAACGCATATGCACTTTTTGGCCAACCAAGCAAGCCTGTAAAGGAAATCTGCACTACAATGAAGTCTCACTGCCCCCCTGGCAAAAGGGCCATCTGAAAAAAGTGTAAAATCCAGAAAGTTAGGACAGGATATGGAGAACAGGGAGCCTTGTTATGCTGATTGGCAGGATGTAAATTGCCAGCAGCCACCCTGGAGAAGTGTATGGTGTTTCCTGAAACACGTAAGAAACAAAGCAACACAGCCTATGGCACTTCCTCTTATGGTCCTATAGCTTACGGAAATTAAAATCAAAAACAGACAGCCACCCCAATATTTGGGACGGCTGTGTTCACAAGAAGCTCGTCTACAGTATCAGGTAAATATCCCAGAAAGCAAAAAATAGATAAAGAAGTTTTGGCACGTACATACAATACAATATCAATCAGCAATGAAATCTGTGTCATCAGGCCCGTAGCGGCATGGTGAGTGGATGCAGGTACGGTGATTCTACGTGAACTACGTCACACAGAAAAGGAGTCATCATAAGATATCACTAATACACGGAATGTAAACTTGACTACACATGAACTGAATTACAAAACAGAACAGGGTCTCAAATTTAGAAAACCAACTAGTGCTTGCTTATGGGGAAAGGTGCCTTGGGGTGCTGCATAAAACCAGAGACTGAAATTAGCACAGATAACTTTCCATAAGCCAAATATGTAATAGATAAGACCTACTCCTTGCTCCACGAAATGGACCCAACACCACATATTCAACGCCTAGGAATATACCTGACTAGGAAGAATCTTAAAACCCATCGATATATATGTCTCCATAAGAGAATCAAGCGTGTGTACAGCGGCCGAAACGCAGCAGTGAAAATCCGATAAATCCCATTATCAAAATAAATTTCGAAAACAAAACACAAAGACAGTGAAATAGAGAGCAATTCTTAAATAATTCACTCAGGGCATGTGATGCAACCGGGATTGACCACATCTACACCCAGAGCTGGTTGAGACATAAGGCTGGACACTTCAGGCTGATAGCATTGGTGAGGTTCGGTGAGTAAATGCAGACCCTTTGAAGTCATACTGCATGGTACCCATTCCATGGGTTCCAACACTCCAGGTTCAAGGGATTCTTCCTCCAGCTAAAACATGCATGGGAAACCGAGAGTATCGTCCACCGTGTGATTGGGAAACGATTTAAAATGCATCTCAGTTTTCGTATCCTGGTCCTCGGGTTCACCATTCCAGACGCTTTACTAACACTCTCCCCGCTTGGAGAGTCAGTGCCTTTAACCTCCTGTTTAGCACAGTTGCAATTTCTGTGCAAGATGAACAGGAATAAGGAGAACCAATGAGAGACTAGCTGTAAGTGTCTGCACGGGCAAATGTAACGCTCATTTCCCACCAGGAAGAGGAAGTAACCAATGGCTCAGCGTGCCCTCCTGGAAACAGATTAGTGCCTGAAGCAATCCTGCGGTTTTGTGCTCAGCTAACAAGAAAGCGAGTTGAAGAAAGGAGCTCAGGGGCACTGTAATTCACAAACCTGCAGAGTTATAAATGACAGCTCTCTTCCAAAAGTATATTGAAGTAAGCCTGCGAAGGGGACTTGAAAGCGGGGCAGAATTTCAGGAAAACGATTGCAGGGGGTAGACTGGAATTGCCCTGAAAGCATAGGAAAAGAGGCACAACGTCGACAATGATGCACTTGGCCAAAAAGGGCGTATGCGTTTTTTCATGAATATATTCAGGAAAAAACGCATATGCACTTTTTGGCCAACCAAGCAAGCCTGTAAAGGAAATCTGCACTACAATGAAGTCTCACTGCCCCCCTGGCAAAAGGGCCATCTGAAAAAAGTGTAAAATCCAGAAAGGTAGGACAGGATACGGAGAACAGGGAGCCATGTTATGCTGATTGGCAGGATGTAAATTGCCAGCAGGCAACCTGGAGAAGTGTATGGTGTTTCCTGAAAAACGTAAGAAACAAAGCAACACAGCCTATTGCAATTGCACTTATGGTCCTCTTGCTTAGGGAAATTAAAATCAAAAACAGAGATCCACCCCAAAGTTTGGGACGGCTGTGTTCCCAAGAAGCTCGTCTACAGTACCAGGTAAATATCCCAGAAAGCAAAAAATGGATAAAGAAGTTGTGGCACGTACGTGCAATGCTATATCACTCAGCAATGAAATCTGTGTCATCAGGCCCGTAACGGCATAGTGAGTGAATGCAGGTACGGTGATTCTACGTGAAGTACGTCACACAGAAAAAGAAACATCATAAGATATCTCTAATACACGGAATGTAAACTTGACTACACATGAACTGAATTACAAAACAGAACAGGGTCTCAAATTTACAAAACCAACTAGTGCTAGCTTATGGGGAAAGGTGCCTTGGGGTGCTGCATAAAACCAGAGACTGAAATTAGCACAGATAACATTCCATAAGCCAAATATGTAATAGACAAGACCTACTCCTTGCTCAACGAAATGGACTCAACACAACATATTCAACGCCTAGGAATATACCTGACTAGGAAGAATCTTAAAACCCATGGATTTATATGTCTCCGTAAGAGAATCAAGCGTGTGTACAGCGGCATAAACGCAGCAGTGAAAATCCGATAAATCCCATTATCAAAATAAATTTCAAAAACAAAACACAAAGACAGTGAAATAGAGAGCAATTCTTAAACAATTCACTCAGGGCATGTGATGCAACCGGGATTGACCACATCTACACCCACAGCTGGTTGAGACATAAGGCTGGACACTTCAGGCTGATAGCATTGGTGAGTTTCGGTGAGCAAATGCAGACCCTTTGAAGTCATACTGCATGGTACCCATTCCATGGGTCCCAACTCTCCAGGTTCAACGGATTCTTCCTCCAGCTAAAATATGCATGGGAAACCCAGAGTATCGTCCACCGTGTGATTGGGAAACGATTTAAAATGCATCTCAGTTTTCGTATCCTGGTCCTCGGGTTCACCATTCCAGATGCTTTACTAACACTCTCCCCGCTTGGAGAGTCAGTGCCTTTTACCTCCTGTTTGGCATAGCTTGAAATTTCTGTGCAAGATGAACAGGAATAGGGAGAACCAATGAGAGACTAGCTGTAGGTGTCTGCACGGGCAAATGTAACGCTCATTGCCCACCAGGAAGAGGAATTAAACAAAGGCTCAGTGTGCCCTGCTGGAAACAGATTAGGGCCTGAAGCAATCCTGCGGTTTTGTGCCCAGCTCACAAGAAAGCGAGTTGAAGAAAGGAGCTCAGGGGCACTGTAATTCACAAACCTGCAGAGTTATAAATGACAGCTATTCTCCAAAAATATATTGAAATAAGCCTGCGAAGGGGACTTGAAAGCGGGGCAGAATTTCCGGAAAACGATTGCAGGGGGTAGACTGGAATTGCCCTAAAAGCATAGGAAAAGAGGCACAACGTCGACAATGATGCACTTGGCCAAAAAGGGCGTATGCGTTTTTTCCTGAATATATTCAGGAAAAAATGCATACGCACTTTTTGGCCAACCAAGCAAGCCTGTAAAGGAAATCTGCACTACAATGAAGTCTCACTGCCCCACAGGCAAAAGGGCCATCTGAAAAAAGTGTAAAATCCAGAAAGTTAGGAAAGGATATGGAGAACA
This sequence comes from Phocoena phocoena, assembly GCF_963924675.1. NCBI lineage: Eukaryota > Metazoa > Chordata > Mammalia > Artiodactyla > Phocoenidae > Phocoena > Phocoena phocoena. The sequence goes on along the minus strand of NW_027077500.1, from coordinate 732,235 downwards.
GGGAGCCTTGTTATGCTGATTGGCAGGAGGTAAATTGCCAGCAGCCAACCTGGAGAAGTGTACGGTGTTTCCTGAAACACGTAAGAAACAAAGCAACACAGCCTATGGCACTTCCACTTATGGTCCTATAGCTTACGGAAATTAAAATCAAAAACAGACAGCCACCCCAATATTTGGGACGGCTGTGTTCCCAAGAAGCTCGTCTACAATACCAGGTAAATATCCCAGAAAGCAAAAAATGGATAAAGAAGTTGTTGCACGTACGTGCAATACAATATCACTCAGCAATGAAATCTGTGTCATCAGGCCCGTAGCGGCATAGTGAGTGGATGCAGGTACGGTGATTCTACGTGAAGTACTTCACACAGAAAAAGAAACATCATAAGATATCTCTAATACACGGAATGTAAACTTGACTACACATGAACTGAATTACAAAACAGAACAGGGTCTCAAATTTACAAAACCAACTAGTGCTTGCTTATGGGGAAAGGTGCCTTGGGGTGCTGCATAATACCAGAGACTGAAATTAGCACAGATAACATTCCATAAGCCAAATATGTAATAGACAAGACCTACTCCTTGCTCAACGAAATGGACTCAACACCACATATTCAACGCCTAGGAATATAACTGACTAGGAAGAATCTTAAAACCCATGGACTTATATGTCTCTGTAAGAGAATCAAGCGTGTGTACAGCGGCATAAACGCAGCAGTGAAAATCCGATAAATGCCATTATCAAAATAAATTTCAAAAACAGAACACAAAGATAGTGAAATAGAGAGCAATTCTTAAATAATTCACTCAGGGCATGTGATGCAACCGGGATTTAACACATCTACAACCAGAGCTGGTTGAGACATAAGGCTGGACACTTCAGGCTGATAGCATTGGTGAGTTTCGGTGAGCAAATGCAGACCCTTTGAAGTCATTCTGCATGGTACCCATTACATGGGTCCCAACTCTCCAGGTTCAAGGGATTCTTCCTCCAGCTAAAACATGCATGGGAAACCCAGAGTATCGTCCACCGTGTGATTGGGAAACGATTTAAAATGCATCTCAGTTTTCGTATCCTGTTCCTCGGGTTCACCATTCCAGACGCTTTACTAACATTCTCCCCGCTTGGAGAGTCAGTGCCTTTAACCTCCTGTTTGGCACAGCTTGCAATTTCTGTGCAAGATGAACAGGAATAGGGAGAACCAATGAGAGACTAGTTGTAGGTGTCTGCATGGGCAAATGTAACGCTCATTGCCCACGAGGAAGAGGAATTAACCAAAGGCTCAGTGTGCCCTGCTGGAAACAGATTAGGGCCTGAAGCAATGCTGCGGTTTTGTGCCCAGCTCACAAGAATGCGAGTTGAAGAAAGGAGCTCAGGGGCACTGTAATTCACAAACCTGCAGAGTTATAAATGACAGCTATCCTCCAAAAATATACTGAAGTAAGCCTGCAAAGGGGACTTGAAAGCGGGGCAGAATTGCAGGAAAACGATTGCAGGGGGTAGACTGGAATTGCCGTGAAAGCATAGGAAAAGAGACAGAACGTCGACAATGATGCACTTGGCCAAAAAGGGCGTATGCGTTTTTTCCTGAATATATTCAGGAAAAAAAGCATACGCCCTTTTTGGCCAACCAAGCAAGCCTGTAAAGGAAATCTGCACTACAATGAAGTCTCACTGCCCCCCGGGCAAAAGGGCCATCTGAAAATAGTGTAAAATCCAGAAAGTAAGACAGGATATGGAGAACAGGGAGCCTTGTTATGCTGATTGGCATGATGTAAATTGCCAACAGCCACCCTGGAGAAGTGTATGGTGTTTCCTGAAACACGTAAGAAATAAAGCAACACAGCCTATGGCAATATCACTTATGGTCCTATTCCTTAGGGAAATTAAAATCAAAAACAGAGAGCCACCCCAATATTTGGGACAGCTGTGTTCACAAGAAGCTCGTCTACAGTATCAGGTAAATATCTCAGAAAGCAAAAAATGGATAAAGAAGTTGTGGCACGTACGTGCAATGCAGTATCTCTCAGCAATGAAATCTGTGTCATCAGGCCAGTAGCGGCATAGTGAGTGGATGCAGGTATGGTGATTCTACGTGAACTACGTCACACAGAAAAAGAAATATCATAAGATATCACTAATACAAGGAATGTAAACTTCACTACACATGAACTGAATTAAAAAACAGAACAGGGTCTCAAATTTAGAAAACCAACTAGTGCTTGCTGATGGGGAAAGGTGCCTTGGGGTGCTGCATAAAACCAGAGACTGAAATTAGCACAGATAACATTCCATAAGCCAAATATATAATAGACAAAACCTACCCCTTGCTCAACGAAATGGACTCAACACCACATATTCAATGCCTAGGAATATACCTTACTAGGAAGAATCTTAAAACCCATGGATATATATGTCTCCGTAAGAGCATCAAGCGTGTGTACAGCGGCCGAAACGCAGCAGTGAAAATCCGATAAATCCCATTATCAAAATAAATTTTGAAAACAAAAGACAAAGACAATGAAATAGAGAGCAATTCTTAAATAATTCACTCAGGGCATGTGATGCAACCGGGATTGACCACATCTACACCCAGAGCTGGTTGAGACATAAGGCTGGACACTTCAGGCTGATAGCATTGGTGAGTTTCGGTGAGCAAATGCAGACTCTATGAAGTCATACTGCATGGTACCTATTCCATGGGTCCCAACACTTCAGGTTCAAGGGATTCTTCCTCCAGCTAAAACATGCATGGGAAACCCACAGTATGGTCCACCGTGTGATTGGGAAACGATTTAAAATGCATCTCAGTTTTCGTATCCTGGTCCTCGGGTTCACCATTCCAGATGCTTTACTAACAATCTCCCTGCTTGGAGAGTCAGTGCCTTTAACCTCCTGTTTGGCACAGCTTGCAATTTCTGTGCAAGATGAACAGGAATAGGGAGAACCAATGAGAGACTAGCTGTAGGTCTCTGCACGGGCAAATGTAACGCTCATTTCCCACCAGGAAGAGGAATTAACCAAAGGCTCAGCATGCCCTGCCGGAAACAGATTAGGGCCTGAAGCAATCCTGCGGTTTTGTGCCCAGCTCACAAGAAAGCGAGTTGAAGAAAGGAGCTCAGGTGCACTGTAATTCACAAACCTGCAGAGTTATAAATGACAGCTATCCTCCAAAAATGTATTGAAGTAAGCCTGTGAAGGGGACTTGAAAGCGGGGCAGAATTTCAGGAAAACGATTGCAGGGGGTAGACTGGAATTGCCCTGAAAGCATAGGAAAAGAGGCACAACGTCGACAATGATGCACTTGGCCAAAAAGGGCGTATGCGTTTTTTCCTGAATATATTCAGGAAAAAACGCATACGCCCTTTTTGGCCAACCAAGCAAGACTGTAAAGGAAATCTGCACTACAATGAAGTCTCAGTGCCCCCCGGGCAAAAGGGCCATCTGAAAAAAGTGTAAAATCCAGAAAGTTAGGACAGGATATGGAGAACAGGGAGCCTTGTTATGCTGATTGGCAGGATGTAAATTGCCAGCGGCCACCCTGGAGAAGTGTATGGTGTTTCCTGAAACACGTAAGAAACAAAGCAACACAGCCTATGGCACTTCCACTTATGGTCCTATAGCTTACGGAAATTAAAATCAAAAACAGACAGCCACCCCAATATTTGGGACGGAGGTGTTCACAAGAAGCTCGTCTACAGTATCAGGTAAATATCCCAGAAAGCAAAAAATGGATAAAGAAGTTGTGGCACATACGTACAATGCAATATCACTCAGCAATGAAATCTGTGTCATCAGGCCCGTAGCGGCATAGTGAGTGGATGCAGGTACGGTGATTCTACGTGAACTACGTCACACAGAAAAAGAAACATCATAAGATATCACTAATACACGGAATGTAAACTTGACTACACATGAACTGAATTACAAAACAGAACAGGGTCTCAAATTTAGAAAACCAACTAGTGCTTGCTTATGGGAAAAGGTGCCTTGCGGTGCTGCATAAAACGAGAGACTGAAATTAGCACAGATAACTTTCCATAAGCCAAATATGTAATAGACAAGACCTACTCCTTGCTCAACGAAATGGACCCAACACCACATATTCAACGCCTAGGAATATACCTGACTAGGAAGAAACTTAAAACCCATGGATATATATGTCTCCGTAAGAGAGTCAAGCGTGTGTACAGCGGCTAAAACGCAGCAGTGAAAATCCGATAAATCCCATTATCAAAATAAATTTCGAAAACAAAACACAAAGACAGTGAAATAGAGAGCAATTCTTAAATAATTCACTCAGGGCATGTGATGAAACCGGGATTGACCACATCTACACCCAGAGCTGGTTGAGACATAAGGCTGGACACTTCAGGCTGATAGCATAGGTGAGTTTCGGTGAGCAAATGCAGACCCTTTGAAGTCATACTGCATGGTACCTATTCCATGGGTCCCAACTCTTCAGGTTCAAGGGATTCTTCCTCCAGCTAAAATATGCATGGGAAACCCACACTATCGTCCACCGTGTGATTGGGAAACGATTTAAAATGCATCTCAATTTTCGTATCCTGGTCCTCGGGTTCACCATTCCAGATGCTTTACTAACACTCTCCATGCTTGGAGAGTCAGTGCCTTTAACCTCCTGTTTGGCACAGCTTGCCATTTCTGTGCAAGATGAACAGGAATAGGGAGAACCAATGAGAGACTAGCTGTAGGTGTCTGCACGGGCAAATGTAACGCTAATTGCCCACCAGGAAGAGGAATTAAACAAAGGCTCAGCGTGCCCTGCTGAAAACAGATTAGGGCCTGAAGCAATCCTGCGGTTTTGTGCCCAGCTCACAAGAAAGCGAGTTGAAGAAAGGAGCTCAGGGGCACTGTAACTCACAAACCTGCAGAGTTATAAATGACAGCTATCCTCCAAAAATATATTGAAGTAAGCCTGCGAAGGGGACTTGAAAGCGGGGCAGAATTTCAGGAAAACGATTGCAGGGGGTAGACTGGAATTGCCCTGAAAGCATAGGAAAAGAGGCAGAACGTCGACAATGATGCACTTGGCCAAAAAGGGCGTATGCGTTTTTTCCTGAATATATTCAGGAAAAAACGCATACGCCCTTTTTGGCCAACCAAGCAAGCCTGTAAAAGAAATCTGCACTACAATGAAGTCTCACTGCCCCACGGGCAAAAGGGCCATCTGAAAAAAGTGTAAAATCCAGAAAGGTAGGACAGGATATGGAGAACAGGGAGCCTTGTTATGCTGATTGGCAGGATGTAAATTGCCAGCAGCCACCCTGGAGAAGTGTATGGTGTGTCCTAAAACACGTAAGAAACAAAGCAACACAGCCTATGGCACTTCCACTTATTGTCTTATAGCTTACGGAAATTAAAATCAAAAACAGACAGCCACCCCAATATTTGGGACGGCTGTGTTCACAAGAAGCTCGTCTACAGTATCAGGTAAATATCCCAGAAAGCAAAAAATGGATAAAGAAGTTGTGGCACGTACGTACAATGCAATATCACTCAGCAATGAAATCTGTGTCATCAGGCCCATAGCGGCATAGTGAGTGGATGCAGGTACGGTGATTCTACGTGAACTACGTCACACAGAAAAAGAAACATCATAAGATATCACTAATACACGGAATGTAAACTTGACTACACATGAACTGAATTACAAAACAGAACAGGGTCTCAAATTTAGAAAACCAACTAGTGCTTGCTTATGGGGAAAGGTGCCTTGGGTTGCTGCATAAAACCAGAGACTGAAATTAGCACAGATAACTTTCTATAAGCCAAATATGTAATACACAAGACCTACTCCTTGTTCAACGAAATGGACCCAACACCACATATTCAACGCCTAGGAACATACCTGACTAGGAAGAATCTTAAAACCCATGGATATATATGTCTCCGTAAGAGAATCAAGCGTGTGAACAGCGACATAAACGCAGCTGTGAAAATCCGATAAATCCCATTATTCAAATAAATTTCAAAAACAAAACACAAAGACAGTGAAATAGAGAGCAATTCTTAAATAATTCACTCAGGGCATGTGATGCAACCGGGATTTAACACATCTACACACAGAGCTGGTTGAGACATAAGGCTGGACACTTCAGGCTGATAGCATTGGTGAGTTTCGGTGAGCAAATGCAGACCCTTTGAAGTCATACTGCATGGTACCCATTCCATGGGTCCTAACTCTCCAGGTTCAAGGGATTCTTCCTCCAGCTAAAACATGCATGGGAAACCCAGAGTATTGTCCACCGTGTGATTGGGAAACGATTTAAAATGCATCTCAGTTTTCGTATCCTGGTCCTTGGGTTCACCATTCCAGATGCTTTACTAACACTCTCCCTGCTTGGAGAGTCAGTGCCTTTAACCTCCTGTTTGGCACAGCTTGCAATTTCTGTGCAAGATGAACAGGAATAGGGAGAACCAATGAGAGACTAGCTGTAGGTGTCTGCACGGGCAAATGTAACGCTCATTGCCGACCAGGAAGAGGAATTAAACAAAGGCTCAGCGTGCCATGCTGAAAACAGATTAGGGCCTGAAGCAATCCTGCGGTTTTGTTCCCAGCTCAGAAGAAAGCGAGTTGAAGAAAGTAGCTCAGGGGCACTGTAATTCACAAACCTGCAGAGTTATAAATGACAGCTATCCTCCAAAAATATATTGAAGTAAGCCTGCGAAGGGGACTTGAAAGCGGGGCAGAATTTCAGGAAAACGATTGCAGGGTGTAGACAGCAATTGCCCTGAAAGCATAGGAAAAGAGGCACAAGGTCGACAATGATGCACTTGGCCAAAAAGGGCGTATGCGTTTTTTCCTAAATATATTCAGGAAAAAACGCATACGCCCTTTTTGGCCAACCAAGCAAGCCTGTAAAGAAAATCTGCACTACAATGAAATCTCACTGCCCCCCTGGGCAAAAGGGCCATCTGAAAAAAGTGTAAAATCCAGAAAGGTAGGACAGGATATGGAGAACAGGGAGCCTTGTTATACTGATTGGCAGGATGTAAATTGCCAGCAGCCACCCTGGAGAAGTGTATGGTGTTTCCTGAAACACGTAAGGAACAAAGCAACACAGCTTATGGCACTTCCACTTATGGTCCTATAGCTTACGGAAATTAAAGTCAAAAACAGACAGCCACCCCAATATTTGGGACGGCTGTGTTCACAAGAAGCTCGTCTACAGTATCAGGTAAATATCCCAGAAAGCAAAAAATGGATAAAGAAGTTGTGGCACGTACGTACAATGCAATATCACTCAGCAATGAAATCTGTGTCATCAGGCCTGTAGCGGCATAGTGAGTGGATGCAGGTACGGTGATTCTACGTGAACTACGTCACACAGAAAAAGAAACATCATAAGATATCACTGATACACGGAATGTAAACTTGACTACACATGAACTGAATTACAAAACAGAACAGGGTCTCAAATTTAGAAAACCAACTAGTGCATGCTGATGGCGAAAGGTGCCTTGGGGTGTTCCATAAAACCAGAGACTGAAATTAGCACAGATAACTTTCCATAAGCCAAATATGTAATAGACAAGACCTACTCCTTGCTCAACGAAATGGACCCAACACCACATATTCAACGCCTAGGAATATACCTGACTAGGAAGAATCTTAAAACCCATGGATATATATGTCTCCGTAAGAGAAGCAAGCGTGTGTACAGCGGCCGAAACACAGCAGTGAAAATCCGATAAATCCCGTTATCAAAATAAATTTCGAAAACAAAACACAAAGACAGTGAAATACAGAGCAATTCTTAAATAATTCACTCAGGGCATGTGATGCAACCGGGATTGACCGCATCTACAACCAGAGCTGGTTGAGATATAAGGCTGGACACTTCAGGCTGATAGCATTGGTGAGTTTCGGTGAGCAAATGCAGACCCTTTGAAGTCATACTGCATGGTACCCATTCCATGGGTCCCAACTCTCCAGGTTCAAGGGATTCTTCCTCCAGCTAAAACATGCATGGGAAACCCAGAGTATCGTCCACCGTGTGATTGGGAAACGATTTAAAATGCATCTCAGTTTTCGTATCCTGGTCCTCGGGTTCACCATTCCAGATGCTTTACTAACACTCTCCCATCTTGGAGAGTCAGTGCCTTTAACCTCCTGTTTGGCACAGCTGGCAATTTCTGTGCAAGATGAACAGGAATAGGGAGAACCAATGAGAGACTAGCTGTAGGTGTCTGCACGGGCAAATGTAACGCTCATTGCCCACCAGGAAGAGGTATTAAACAAAGGCTCAGCGTGCCCAGCCGGAAACAGATTAGGGCCTGAAGCAATCCTGCGGTTTTGTCCCCAGCTCACAAGAAAGCGAGTTGAAGAAAGGAGCTCAGGGGCACTCTAATTCACAAACCTGCAGAGTTATAAATGACAGCTATCCTCCAAAAATATATTGAAGTAAGCCTGCAAAGGGGACTTGAAAGCGGGGCAGAATTTCAGGAAAAGGATTGCAGGGGGTAGACTGGAATTGCCCTGAAAGCATAGGAAAAGAGGCACAACGTCGACAACGATGCACTTGGCCGAAAGGGCGTATGCGTTTTTTCCTGAATATATTCAGGAAAAAACGCATACGCCCTTTTTGGCCAACCAAGCAAGCCTGTAAAGGAAATCTGCACTACAATGAAGTCTCACTGCCCCCCGGGCAAAAGGGCCATCTGAAAAAAGTGTAAAATCCAGAAAGGTAGGACAGGATATGGAGAACAGGGAGAATTGTTATGCTGAATGACAGGATGTAAATTGCCAGAAGCCACCCTGGAGAAGTATATGGTGTTTCCTGAAACACGTAAGAAATAAAGCAACACAGCCTATGGCAATTGCACTTATGGTCCTATTCCTTAGGGAAATTAAAATCAAAAACAGAGAGCCACCCGAAAATTTGGTACGACTGTGTTCCCAAGAAGTTCGTCTACAGTACCAGGTAAATATCCAAGAAAGCAAAAAATGGATAAATAAGTTGTGGCACGTACGTGCAATGCACTATCACTCAGCAATGAAATCTGTGTCATCAGCCCCGTAGCAGCATAGTGAGTGGATGCAGGTACGGTGATTCTACGTGAACTACGTCACACAGAAAAAGAAACATCATAAGATATCACTAATACACGGAGTGTAAACTTGACTACACATGAACTGAATTACAAAACAGAACAGGGTCTCAAATTTAGAAAACCAACTAGTGCTTGCTTATGGGGAAAGGTGACATGGTGTGCTGCATAAAACCAGAGACTGAAATTAGCACAGATAACATTCCATAAGCCAAATATGTAATAGACAAAACCTACTCCTTGCTCAACGAAATGGACTCAACACCACATATTCAACGCCTAGGAATATACCTGACTAGGAAGAATCTTAAAACCCATGGATATACATGTCTCCGTAAGAGAATCAAGCGTGTGTACAGCGGCCGAAACGCAGCAGTGAAAATCCGATAAATCCCATTATCAAAATAAATTTTGAAAACAAAACACAAAGACCGTGAAATAGAGCGCAATTCTTAAATAATTCACTCAGGGCATGTGATGCAACTGGGATTGACCACATCTACACCCAGAGCTGGTTGAGGCATAAGGCTGGACACTTCAGGCTGATAGTATTGGTGAGTTTCGCTGAGCAAATGCAGACCCTTTGAAGTCATACTGCATGGTACGTATTCCATGGGTCCCAACTCTTCAGGTTCAAGGGATTCTTCCTCCAGCTAAAACATGCATGGGAAACCCAGAATATCGTCCACCGTGTGATTGGGAAACGATTTAAAATGCATCTCAGTTTTCGTATCCTGGTCCTCGGGTTCACCATTCCAGATGCTTTACTAACACTCTCCCTGCTTGGAGAGTCAGTGCCTTTAACCTCCTGTTTGGCACAGCTTGCAATTTCTGTGCAAGATGAACAGGAATAGGGAGAACCAATGAGAGACTAGCTGTAGGTGTTTGCACGGGCAAATGTAACGCTCATTGCCGACCAGGAAGAGGAATTAAACAAAGGCTCAGTGTGCCCTGCCGGAAACAGATTACGGCCTGAAGCAATCCTGCGGTTTTGTGCCCAGCTCACAAGAAATCGAGTTGAAGAAAGGAGCTCAGGGGCACTGTAATTCACAAACCTGCGGAGTTATAAATGACAACTATCCTCCAAAAATATATTGAAGTAAGCCTGCGAAGGGGACTTGAAAGCGGGGCAGAATTTCAGGAAAACGATTGCAGGGGGTAGACTGGAATTGCCCTGAAAGCATAGGAAAAGAGGCAGAACGTCGACAATGATGCACTTGGCCAAAAAGGGCGTATGCGTTTTTTCCTGAATATATTCAGGAAAAAACGCATACGCCCTTTTTGGCCAACCAAGCAAGCCTGTAAAGGAAATCTGCACTACAATGAAGTCTCACTGCCCCCCGGGCAAAAGGGCCATCTGAAAAAAGTGTAAAATCCAGAAATGTAGGACAGGATATGGAGAACAGGGAGCCTTGTTATGCTGATTGGCAGGATGTAAATTGCCAGCAGCCACCCTGGAGAAGTGTATGGTGTTTCCTGCAACACGTAAGTAACAAAGCAACACAGCCTATGGCACTTCCACTTATGGTCCTATAGCTTACGGAAATTAAAATCAAAAACAGACAGCCACCCCAATATTTGGGACGGCTGTGTTCACAAGAAGCTCGTCTACAGTATCAGGTAAATATCCCAGAAAGCAAAAAATGGATAAAGAAGTTGTGGCACGTACGTGCAATGCAGTATCACTCAGCAATGAAATCTGTGTCATCAGGCCCGTAGCGGCATAGTGAGTGGATGCAGGTACGTTGATTCTACGTGAACTACGTCACACAGAAAAAGAAAGATCATAAGGTATCACTAATACACGGAATTTAAACTTGACTACACATGAACTGAATTACAAAACAGAACAGGGACTCAAATTTAGAAAACCAACTTGTGCTTGCTTATGGGGAAAGGTGCGTTGGGGTGCTGCATAAAACCAGAGACTGAAATTAGCACAGATAACATTCCATAAGCCAAATATGTAATAGACAAGACCTACTCCTTGCTCAACGAAATGGACTCAACACCACATATTCAACGCCTAGGAATATACCTGACAAGGAAGAATCTTAAAACCCATGGATATATATGTCTCCGTAAGAGAATTAAGCGTGTGTACAGCGGCCGAAACGCAGCAGTGAAAATCCGATAAATCCCATTATCAAAATAAATTTCGAAAACAAAACACAAAGACAGTGAAATAGAGAGCAATTCTTAAATAATTCACTCAGGGCATGTGATGCAACCGGGATTGACCACATCTACACCCAGAGCTGGTTGAGACATAAGGCTGGACACTTCAGGCTGATAGCATTGGTGAGTTTCGGTGAGCAAATGCAGACCCTTTGAAGTCATACTGCATAGTACCCATTCCATGGGTCCCAACTCTCCAGGTTCAAGGGATTCTTCCTCCAGCTAAAACATGCATGGGAATCCCAGAGTATAGTCCACCGTGTGATTGGGAAACGATTTAAAATACATCTCAGTTTTCGTATCCTGGTCCTTGGGTTCATCATTCCAGATGCTTTACTAACACTCTCCCTGCTTGGAGAGTCAGTGCCTTTAACCTCCTGTTTGGCACAGCTTGCAATTTCTGTGCAAGAGGAACAGGAATAGGGAGAACCGATGAGAGACTAGCTGTAGGTGTCTTCACGGGAAAATGTAACGCTCATTGCCGACCAGGAAGAGGAATTAAACAAAGGCTCAGTGTGCCCTGCCGGAAACAGATTAGGGCCTGAAGCAATCCTGCGGTTTTGTGCCCAGCTCACAAGAATGCAAGTTGAAGAAAGGAGTTCAGGGGCACTGTAATTCACAAACCTGCAGAGTTATAAATGACAGCTATCCTCCAAAAATATATTGAAGTAAGCCTGCGAAGGGGACTAGAAAGCGGGGCAGAGTTTCAGGAAAACCATTGCAGGGGGTAGACTGGAATTGCCCTGAAAGCATAGGAAAAGAGGCAGAACGTCGACACTGATGCACTTGGCCAAAAAGTGCATATGCGTTTTTTCCTGAATATATTCAGGAAAAAACGCATACGCCCTTTTTGGCCAACCAAGCAAGCCTGTAAAGGAAATCTGCACTACAATGAAGTCTCACTGCCCCTCGGGCAAAAGGGATATCTGAAAAAGGTGTAAAATCCAGAAAGGTAGGACAGGATATGGAGAACAGGGAGCCTTGTTATGCTGATTGGCAGGATGTCAATTGCCAGCAGCCACCATGGAGAAATGCATGGTGTTTCCTGAAACACGTAAGAAATAAAGCAACACAGCCTATGGCAATTGCACTTATGGTCTTATTCCTTTGGGAAATTAAAATCAAAAACAGAGAGCCACCCCAAACTTTGGGACGGCTGTCTTCCCAAGAAGCTCGTCTACAGTACCAGGGAAATATCCCAGAAAGCAAAAAATGGATAAAGAAGTTGTGGCACGTACGTGCAATGCAGTATCACTCAGCAATGAAATCTGTGTCTTCAGGCCCGTAGCGGCATAGTGAGTGGATGCAGGTACGGTGATTCTACGTGAACTACGTCACACAGAAAAAGAAACATCATAAGATATCACTAATACACGGAATGTAAACTTGACTACACATGAACTGAATTACAAAACAGAACAGGGTCTCACATTTAGAAAACCAACTAGTGCTTGCTTATGGGGAAAGGTGCGTTGGGGTGCTGCATAAAACCAGAGACTGAAATTAGCACAGATAACTTTCCATAAGCCAAATATGTAATAGACAAGACCTACTCCTTGCTCAACGAAATGGACCCAACACCACATATTCAACGCCTAGGAATATACCTGACTAGGAAGAAACTTAAAACCCATGGATATATATGTCTCCGTAAGAGAATCAAGCGTGTGTACAGAGGCCGAAACGCAGCAGTGAAAATCCGATAAATCCCATTATCAAAATAAATTTCGAAAACAAATCACAAAGACAGTGAAATAGAGAGCAATTCTTAAATAATTCACTCAGGGCATGTGATGCAACGGGGATTGACCACATCTACACCCAGAGCTCGTTGAGACATAAGGCTGGACACTTCAGGCTGATAGCATTGGTGAGTTTCGGTGAGCAAATGCAGACCCTTTGAAGTCAAACCGCATGGTACCCATTCCATGGGTCCCAACTCTCCAGGTTCAAGGGATTCTTCCTTCAGCGAAAACATGCAGGGGAAACACAGAGTATGGTACACCGTGAGATTGGGAAACGATTTAAAATGGATCTCAGTTTTCGTATCCTTGTCCTCGGGTTCACCATTCCAGACGCATTACTAACACTCTCCCCGCTTGGAGAGTTAGTGCCTTTAAACTCCTGTTTGGCACAGCTTGCAATTTCTGTGCAAGATGAACAGGAATAGGGAGAACCAATGAGAGACTAGCTGTAGGTGTCTGCACGGGCAAATGTAACTCTCATTGCCGAACAGGAAGAGGAATTAAACAAAGGCTCAGCGTGCCCTGCCGGAAACAGATTAGGGCCTGAAGCAATCCTGCGGTTTTGTGCCCAGCTCACAAGAAAGCGAGGTGAAGAAAGGAGCACAGGGGCACTGTAATTCACAAACCTGCAGAGTTATAAAAGACAGCTATCCTCCAAAAATATATTGAAGTAAGCCTGCGAAGGGGACTTGAAAGCGGGGCAGAATTTCAGGATATCGATTGCAGGGGGTAGACTGGAATTGCCCTGAAAGCATAGGAAAAGAGGCAGAACGTCGACAATGATGCACTTGGCCAAAAAGGGCGTATGCGTTTTTTCCTGAATATATTCAGGAAAAAACGCATATGCCATTTTTGGCCAAACAAGCAAGCCTGTAAAGGAAATCTGCACTACAATGAAGTCTCACTGCCCCCCGGGCAAAAGGGCCATCTGAAAAAAGTGTAAAATCCAGAAAGTTAGGACAGGATATGGAGAACAGGGAGCCTTGTTATGCTGATTGGCAGGATGTAAATTGCCAACAGCCACCCTGGAGAAGTGTATGGTGTTTCCTGAAACACATAAGAAACAAAGCAACACAGCCTATGGCACTTCCTCTTATGGTCCTATAGCTTACGGAAATTAAAATCAAAAACAGACAGCCACCCCAATATTTGGGACGGCTGTGTTCACAAGAAGCTCGTCTACAGTATCAGGTAAATATCCCAGAAAGCAAAAAATGGATAAAGAAGTTGTGGCACGTACGTACAATGCAATATCACTCAGCAATGAAATCTGTGTCATCAGGCCCATAGCAGCATAGTGAGTGGATGCAGGTACGGTGATTCTACGTGAACTACGTCACACAGAAAAAGAAATATCATAAGATATCACTAATACACGGAATGTAAACTTGACTACACATGAACTGAATTACAAAACAGAACAGGGTCTCAAATTTAGAAAACCAACTAGTGCTTGCTTATGGGGAAAGGTGCCTTGGGGTGCTGCATAAAACCAGAGACTGAAATTAGCACAGATAACTTTCCATAAGCCATATATGTAACAGACAAGACCTACTCCTTGCTCAACGAAATGGACCCAACACCACATATTCAACGCCTAGGAATATACCTGACTAGGAAGAATCTTAAAACCCATGGATATATATGTCTCCATAAGAGCATCAAGCGTGTGTACAGCGGCCGAAACGCAGCAGTGAAAATCCGATAAATCCCATTATCAAAATAAATTTCGAAAACAAAACACAAAGACAGTGAAATAGAGAGCAATTCTTAAATAATTCACTCAGGGCATGTGATGCAACCGGGATTGACCACATCTACACCCAGAGCTGGTTGAGACATAAGGCTGCACACTTCAGGCTGATAGCATTGGTGAGTTTCGGTGAGCAAATGCAGACCCTTTGAAGTCATACTGCATGGTACCCATTCCATGGGTCCCAACTCTCCAGTTTCAAGGGATTCTTCCTCCAGCTAAACCATGCATGGGAAACCCAGAGTATCGTCCACCATGTGATTGGGAAACGATTTAAAATGCATCTCAGTTTTCGTATCCTGGTCCTCGGGTTCACCATTCCAGATGCTTTACTAACACTCTCCCCGCTTGGAGAGTCAGTGCCTTTAACCTCCTCTTTGGCACAGCTTGCAATTTCTGTGCAAGATGAACAGGAATAGGGAGAACAAATGAGAGACTAGCTGTAGGTGTCTGCACGGGCAAATGTAACGCTCATTTCCCACCAGGAATAGGAATTAACCAAAGGCTCAGTATGCCCTGCCGGAAAAAGATTAGGGCCTGAAGCAATCCTGCGGTTTTGTGCCCAGCTCACAAGAAAGCGAGTTGAAGAAAGGAGCTCAGGGGCACTGTAATTCAAAAACCTGCAGAGTTATAAATGACAGCTATCCTCCAAAAATATATTGAAGTAAGCCTGCGAAGGGGACTTGAAAGCGGGGCAGAATTTCAGGAAAACGATTGCAGGGGGTAGACTGGAATTGCCCTGAAAGCATAGGAAAAGAGGCACAACGTCGACAATGATGCACTTGGCCAAAAAGTGCGTATGCGTTTTTTCCTGAATATATTCAGGAAAAAACGCATACGCACTTTTTGGCCAACCAAGCAAGCCTGTAAAGGAAATCTGCACTAAAATGAAGTCTAACTGCCCCCTGGGCAAAAGGGCCATCTGAAAAAAATGTAAAATCCAGAAAGGTAGGACAGGATATGGAGAACAGGGAGCCTTGTTATGCTGATTGGCAGGATGTAAATTGCCAACAGCCACCCTGGAGAAGTGTATGGTGTTTCCTGAAACACGTAAGAAACAAAGCAACACAGCCTATGGCACTTCCACTTATGGTCCTATAGCTTACGGAAATTAAAATCAAAAACAGACAGCCACCCCAATATTTGGGACGGCTGTGTTCACAAGAAGCTCGTCTACAGTATCAGGTAAATATCCCAGAACGCAAAAAATGGATAAAGAAGTTGTGGCACGTACGTACAATGCAATATCACTCAGCAATGAAATCTGTGTCATCAGGCCCGTAGCGGCATAGTGAGTGGATGCAGGTACGGTGATTCTACGTGAACTACGTCACACAGAAAAAGAAACATCATAAGATATCACTAATACACGGAATGTAAACTTGACTACACATGAACTGAATTACAAAACAGAACAGGGTCTCAAATTTAGAAAACCAACTAGTGCTTGCTTATGGGGAAAGGTGCGTTGGGGTGCTGCATAAAACCAGAGACTGAAATTAGCACAGATAACTTTCCATAAGCCAAATATGTAATACACAAGACCTACTCCTTGCTCAACGAAATGGACCCAACACCACATATTCAACGCCTAGGAATATACCTGACAAGAAGAATCTTAAAACCCATGGATATATATGTCTCTGTAAGAGAATCAAGCGTGTGTACAGCGGCCGAAACGCAGCAGTGAAAATCCGATAAATCCCATTATCAAAATAAATTTCGAAAACAAAACACAAAGACAGTGAAATAGAGAGAAATTCTTAAATAATTCACTCAGGGCATGTGATGCAACCGGGATTGACCACATCTACACCCAGAGCTGGTTGAGACATAAGGCTGGACACTTCAGGCTGATAGCATTGGTAAGTTTCGGTGAGCAAATGCAGACCCTTTGAAGTCATACTGCATGGTACACATTCCATGGGTCCCAACTCTCCAGGTTCAAGGGATTCTTCCTCCAGCTAAAACATGCATGGGAAACCCAGAGTATCGTCCACCGTGTGATTGGGAAACGATTTAAAATGCATCTCAGTTTTCGTATCCTTGTCCTCGGGTTCACCATTCCAGATGCTTTACTAACACTCTCCCCGCTTGGAGAGTCAGTGCCTTTAACCTCCTGTTTGGCACAGCTTGCCAATTCTGTGCAAGATGAACAGGAATAGGGAGAACCAATGAGAGACTAGCTGTAGGTGTCTGCACGGGCAAATGTAACGCTCATTGCCCACCAGGAAGAGGAATTAAAGGCTCAGTGTGCCCTGCCAGAAAAAGATTAGGGCCTGAAGCAATCCTGCGGTTTTGTGCCCAGCTCACAAGAAAGCGAGTTGAAGAAAGGAGCTCAGGGGCACTGTAATTCACAAACCTGCAGAGTTATAAATGACAGCTATCTTCCAAAAGTATATTGAAGTAAGCCTGCGAAGGGGACTTGAAAACGGGGCAGAATTTCAGGAAAACGATTGCAGGGGGTACACTGGAATTGCCCTGAAAGCATAGGAAAAGAGCCACAACGTCGACAATGATGCACTTGGCCAAAAATGGCGTATGCGTTTTTTCCTGAATATATTCAGGAAAAAACGAATATGCCCTTTTTGGCCAACCAAGCAAGCCTGTAAAGGAAATCTGCACTACAATGAAATCTCACTGCCCCCCGGGCAAAAGGGCCATCTGAAAAAAGTGTAAAATCCAGAAAGGTAGGACAGGATATGGAGAACAGGGAGACTTTTTATGCTGATTGGCAGGATGTAAATTGCCAGCAGCCACCCTGGAGAAGTGTATGGTGTTTCCTGAAACACGTAAGAAACAAAGCAACACAGCCTATGGCACTTCCACTTATGGTCCTATAGCTTACGGAAATTAAAATCAAAAACAGACAGCCACCCCAATATTTGGGACGGCTGTGTTCACAAGAAGCTAGTCTACAGTACCAGGTATATATCCCAGAAAGCAAAAATGGATAAAGAAGTTGTGGCACGTACGTTCAATGCAATATCACTCAGCAATGAAATCTGTGTCATAAGGCCTGTAGCGGCATAGTGAGTGGATGCAGGTACGGTGATTCTACGTGAACTACGTCACACAGAAAAAGAAACATCATAAGGTATCACTAATACACGGAATGTAAACTTGACTACACATGAACTGAATTACAAAACAGAACAGGGTCTCAAATTTAGAAAACCAACTAGTGCTTGCTTATGGGGAAAGGTGCCTTGGGGTGCTGCATAAAACCAGAGACTGAAATTAGCACAGATAACTTTCCATAAGCCAAATATGTAATAGACAAGACCTAGTCTTTTCTCAACGAAATGGACCCAACACCACATATTCAACGCCTAGGAATATACCTGACTAGGAAGAATCTTAAAACCCATGGATATATATGTCTCCGTAAGAGAATCAAGCGTGTGTACAGCGGCCGAAACGCAGCAGTGAAAATCCGATAAATCCCATTATCAAAATAAATTTTAAAAACAAAACACAAAGACAGTGAAATAGAGAGCAATTCTTAAATAATTCACTCAGGGCATGTGATGCAACCGGGATTGACCACATCTACACCCAGAGCTGGTTCAGACATAAGGCTGGACAGTTTAGGCTGATAGCATTGGTGAGTTTCGGTGAGCAAATGCAGACCCTTTGAAGTCATACTGCATGGTACCCATTCCATGGGTCCCAACTCTCCAGGTTCAAGGGATTCTTCCTTCAGCTAAAACATGCATGGGAAACACAGAATATGGTACTCCGTGAGATTGGGAAACGATTTAAAATGGATCTCAGTTTTCGTATCCTTGTCCTAGGGTTCACCATTCCAGATGCTTTACTAACACTCTCCCCGCTTGGAGAGTCAGTGCCTTTAACCTCCTGTTAGGCACAGTTTGCAATTTCTGTGCAAGTTGAACAGGAATAGGGAGAACCAATGAGAGACTAGCTGTAGGTGTCTGCACGGGCAAATGTAACACTCATTGCCCACCAGGAAGAGGAATTAAACAAAGGCTCAGTGTGCCCTGCTGGAAACAGATTAGGGCCTGAAGCAATCCTGCGGTTTTCTGCCCAGCTCACAAGAAAGCGAGTTGAAGAAAGGAGCTCAGGGGCACTGTAATTCACAAACCTGCAGAGTTATAAATGACAGCTATCCTCCAAAAATATATTGAAGTAAGCCTGCGAAGGGGACTTGAAAGCGGGGCAGAATTTCAGGAAAACGATTGCAGGGTGTAGACTGGAATTGCCCTGAAAGCATAGGAAAAGAGGCACAACGTCGACAATGATGCACTTGGCCAAAAAGGGCGTATGCGTTTTTTCCTGAATATATTCAGGAAAAAACGCATACGCCCTTTTTGGCCAACCAAGCAAGCCTGTAAAGGAAATCTGCACTACAATGAAGTCTCACTGCCCCCGGGCAAAAGGGCCATCTGAAAAAAGTGTAAAATCCAGAAAGGTAGGACAGGATATGGAGAACAGGGAGCCTTGTTATGCTGATTGGCAGGATGTAAATTGCCAGCAGCCACCATGGAGAAGTGTATGGTGTTTCCTGAAATATCTAAGAAACAAAGCAACACAGCCTATGGCACTTCCACTTATGGTCCTATAGCTTACGGAAATTAAAATCAAAAACAGACAGCCACCCCAATATTTGGGACGGCTGTGTTCACAAGAAGCTCATCTACATTATCAGGTAAATATCCCAGAAAGCAAAAAATGGATAAAGAAGTTGTGGCACGTACGTACAATACAATATCACTCAGCAATGAAATCTGTGTCATCAGGCGCGTAGCGGCATAGTCAGTGGATGCAGATACGGTTATTCTACGTGAACTACGTCACACAGAAAAAGAAACATTATAAGATATCACTAATTCACGGAATGTAAACTTGACTACACATGAACTGAATTACAAAACAGAACAGGGTCTCAAATTTAGAAAACCAACTAGTGCTTGCTTATGGGGAAAGGTGCGTTGGGGTGCTGCATAAAACCAGAGACTGAAATTAGCACAGATAACATTCCATAAGCCAAATATGTAATAGACAAGACCTACTCCTTGCTCAACGAAATGGACCCAACACCACATATTCAACGCCTAGGAATATACCTGACTAGGAAGAATCTTAAAACCCATGGATATATATGTCTCCATAAGAGGATCAAGCGTGTGTACAGCGGCCGAAACGCAGCAGTGAAAATCCGATAAATCCCATTATCAAAATAAATTTCGAAAACAAAACACAAAGACAGTGAAATAGAGAGCAATTCTTAAATATTTCACTCAGAGCATGTGCTGCAAGCGGGATTGACCACATCTACACCCAGAGCTGGTTGAGACCTAAGGCTGGACACTTCAGGCTGATAGCATTGGTGAGTTTCGGTGAGCAAATGCAGACCCTTTGAAGTCATACTGCATGGTACCCATTCCATGGGTCCCAACTCTCCAGGTTCAAGGGATTCTTCCTCCAGCTAAAACATGCATGGGAACCCCAGAGTATCGTCCACCGTGTGATTGGGAAACGATTTAAAATGCATCTCAGTTTTCGTATCCTGGTCCTCGGGTTCACCATTCCAGATGCTTTACTAACACTCTCCCCACTTGGAGAGTCAGTGCCTTTAACCTCCTGTTTGGCACAGCTTGCAATTTCTGTGCAAGATGAACAGGAATAGGGAGAACCAATGAGAGACTAGCTGTAGGTGTCTGCACGGGCAAATGTAACGCTCATTGCCCACCAGGAAGAGGAATTAACCAAAGGCTCAGCATGCCCTGCCGGAAACAGATTGGGGCCTGAAGCAATCCTGCGGTTTTGTGCCCAGCTCACAAGAAAGCGAGTTGAAGAAAGGAGCTCAGGTGCACTGTAATTCACAAACCTGCAGAGTTATAAATGACAGCTATCCTCCAAAAATATATTGAAGTAAGCCTGCGAAGGGGACTTGAAAGCGGGGCAGAATTTCAGGAAAACGATTGCAGGGGGTAGACAGGAATTGCCCTGAAAGCATAGGAAAAGAGGCACAACGTCGACAATGATGCACTTGGCCAAAAAAGGCGTATGCGTTTTTTCCTGAATATATTCAGGAAAAAACGCATACGCTCTTTTTGGCCAACCAAGCAAGCCTGTAAAGGAAATCTGCACTACAATGAAGTCTCACTGCCCCACGGGCAAAAGGGCCATCTGAAAAAAGTGTAAAATCCAGAAAGGTAGGACAGGATATGGAGAACAGGGAGCCTTGTTATGCTGATTGGCAGGATGTAAATTCCCAGCAGCCACCCTGGAGAAGTGTATGGTGTTTCCTGCAACACTTAAGAAACAAAGCAACACAGCCTATGGCACTTCTACTTATGGTCCTATAGCTTACGGAAATTAAAATAAAAAACAGACAGCCACCCCAATATTTGGGACGGCTGTGTTCACAAGAAGCTCGTCTAAAGTATCAGGTAAATATCCCAGAAAGCAAAAAATGGATAAGGAAGTTGTGGCACGTACGTACAATGCTATATCACTCAGCAATGAAATCTGTGTCATCAGGCCCAAAGCAGCGTAGTGAGTGGATGAAGGTACGGTGATTCTACGTGAACTACGTCACACAGAAAAAGAAACATCATAAGATATCACTAATACACGGAATGTAAACTTGACTACACATGAACTGAATTACAAAACAGAACAGGGTCTCAAATTTAGAAAACCAACTAGTGCTTGCTTATGGGAAAAGGTGCCTTGGGGTGCTGCATAAAACCAGAGACTGAAATTAGCACAGATAACTTTCCATAAGCCAAATATGTAATAGACAAGACCTACTCCTTGCTCAACGAAATGGACCCAACACCACATATTCAACGCCTAGGAATATACCTGACTAGGAAGAATCTTAAAACCCATGGATATATATGTCTCTGTAAGAGAATCAAGCGTGTGTACAGCGGCCGAAACGCAGCAGTGAAAATCCGATAAATCCCATTATCAAAATAATATTCGAAAACAAACACAAAGACAGTGAAATAGAGAGCAATTCTTAAATAATTCACTCAGGGCATGTGATGCAACCGGGATTGACCACATCTACACCCAGAGCTGGTTGAGACATAAGGCTGGACAGTTCAGGCTGATAGCATTGGTGAGTTTCGGTGAGCAAATGCAGACCCTTTGAAGTCATACTGCATGGTACACATTCCATGCGTCCCAACTCTCCAGGTTCAAGGGATTCTTCCTCCAGCTAAAACATGCATGGGAAACCCAGAGTATCGTCCACCGTGTGATTGGGAAACGATTTAAAATGCATCTCAGTTTTCGTATCCTGGTCCTCGGGTTCACCATTCCAGATGCTTTACTAACACTCTCCCCGCTTGGAGAGTCAGTGCCTTTAACCTCCTGTTTGGCACAGCTTGCAATTTCTGTGCAAGATGAACAGGAATAGGGAGAACCAATGAGAGACTAGCTGTAGGTGTCTCCACGGGCAAATGTAACGCTCATTGCCCACCAGGAAGAGGAATTAAACAAAGGCTCACTGTGCCCTGCTGGAAACAGATTAGGGCCTGAAGCAATCCTGCGGTTTTGTGCCCAGCTCACAAGAAAGAGAGTTGAAGAAAGGAGCTCAGTGGCACTGTAATTCACAAACCTGCAGAGTTATAAATGACAGCTATCCTCCAAAAATATATTGAAGTAAGCCTGCGAAGGGGACTTGAAACCGGGGCAGAATTTCAGGAAAACGATTGTAGGGGGTAGACTGGAATTGCCCTGAAAGCATAGGAAAAGAGGCACAACGTCGACAATGGTGCACTTGGCCAAAAACGGCGTATGCGATTTTTCCTAAATATATTCAGGAAAAAACGCATACGCCCTTTTTGGCCAACCAAGCAAGTCTGTAAAGGAAATCTGCACTACAATGAAGTCTCACTGCCCCCTGGGCAAGAGGGCCATCTGAAAATAGTGTAAAATCCAGAAATGTAGGACAGGATATGGAGAACAGGGAGCCTTGTTATGCTGATTGGCAGGATGTAAATTGCCAGCAGCCACCCTGGAGAAGTGTATGCTGTTTCCTGAAACACGTAAGAAACAAAGCAACACAGCCTATGGCACTTCCAATTATGGTCCTATAGCTTACGGAAATTAAAATCAAAAACAGACAGCCACCCCAATATTTGGGACGCCTGTGTTCACAAGAAGCTCGTCTACAGTATCAGGTAAATATCCCAGAAAGCAAAAAATGGATAAAGAAGTTGTGGCACGTACGTACAATGCAATATCACTCAGCAATGAAATCTGTGTCATCAGGCCCGTAGCGGCATAGTGAGTGGATGCAGGTACGGTGATTCTACGTGAACTACGTCACACAGAAAAAGAAACATCATAAGATATCACTAATACACGGAATGTAAACTTGACTACACATGAACTGAATTACAAAACGGAACAGGGTCTCAAATTTAGAAAACCAACTAGTGCTTGCTTATGGGGAAAGATGCCTTGGGTTGCTGCATAAAACCAGAGACAGAAATTAGCACAGATAACTTTCCATAAGCCAAATATGTAATAGACAAGACCTACTCCTTGCTCAATGAAATGGACCCAACACCATATATTCAACGCCTAGGAATATACCTGACTAGGAAGAATCTTAAAACCCATGGATATATATGTCTCCGTAAGAGAATCAAGCGTGTGTACAGCGGCCGAAACGCAGCAGTGAAAATCCGATAAATCCCATTATCAAAATAAATTTCGAAAACAAAACACAAAGACAGTGAAATAGAGAGCAATTCTTAAATAATTCACTCAGGGCATGTGATGCAACCGGGATTGACCACATCTACAACCAGAGCTGGTTGAGAAATAAGGCTGGACACTTCAGGCTGATAGCATTGGTGAGTTTCGGTGAGCAAATGCAGACCCTTTGAAGTCATACTGCATGGTACCCATTCCATGGGTCCCAACTCTCCAGGTTCAAGGGATTCTTCCTCCAGCTAAAACATGCATGGGAAACCCAGAGTATCGTCCACCGTGTGATTGGGAAACGATTTAAAATGCATCTCAGTTTTCGTATCCTGGTCCTCGGGTTCTCCATTCCAGATGCTTTACTAACACTCTCCCCGCTTGGAGAGTCAATTCCTTTAACCTCCTCTTTGGCAGAGCTTGCAATTTCTGTGCAAGATGAACAGGAATAGGGAGAACCAATGAGAGACTAGCTTTAGGTGTCTGCACGGGCAAATGTACTGCTCATTGCCCACCAGGAAGAGGAATTAAACAAAGGCTCAGTGTGCCCTGCTGGAAACAGATTAGGACCTGAAGCAATCCTGCGATTTTGTGCCCAGCTCAGAAGAAAGCGAGTTGAAGAAAGGAGCTCAGGGGCACTGTAATTCACAAACCTGCAGAGTTATAAATGACAGCTATCTTCCAAAAGTATATTGAAGTAAGCCTGCGAAGGGGACTTGAATGCGGGGCAGAATTTCAGGAAAACGATTGCAGGCGGTAGACTGGAACTGCCCTGAAAGCATAGGAAAAGAGGCACAACGTCGACAATGATGCACTTGGCCAAAAAGGGCGTATGCGTTTTTTCCTGAATATATTCAGGAAAAAACGCATACGCCCTTTTTGGCCAACCAAGCAAGCCTGTAAAGGAAATCTGCACTACAATGAAGTCTCACTGCCCCCCTGGGCAAAAGGGCCATCTGAAAAAAGTGTAAAATCCAGAAAGGTAGGACAGGATATGGAGAACAGGGAGCCTTGTTATGCTGATTGGCAGGATGTAAATTGCCAGCAGCCACCCTGGAGAAGTGTATGCTGTTTCCTGAAACACGTAAGAAACAAAGCAACACAGCCTATGGCACTTCCAATTATGGTCCTATAGCTTACGGAAATTAAAATCAAAAACAGACAGCCACACCAATATTAGGGACGGCTGTGTTCACAAGAAGCTCGTCTACAGTATCAGGTAAATATCCCAGAAAGCAAAAAATGGATAAAGAAGTTGTGGCACGTACGTACAATGCAATATCACTCAGCAATGAAATCTGTGTCATCAGGCCCATAGCGGCATAGTGAGTGGATGCAGGTACGGTGATTCTACGTGAACTACGTCACACAGAAAAAGAAACATCATAAGATATCACTAATACACGGAATGTAAACTTGACTACACATGAACTGAATTACAAAACAGAACAGGGTCTCAAATTTAGAAAACCAACTAGTGCTTGCTTATGGGGAAAGGTGCCTTGGGTTGCTGCATAAAACCAGAGACAGAAATTAGCACAGATAACTTTCCATAAGCCAAATATGTAATAGACAAGACCTACTCCTTGCTCAATGAAATGGACCCAACACCACATATTCAACGCCTAGGAATATACCTGACTAGGAAGAATCTTAAAACCCATGGATATATATGTCTCCGTAAGAGAATCAAGCGTGTGTACAGCGGCCGAAACGCAGCAGTGAAAATCCGATAAATCCCATTATCAAAATAAATTTCGAAAACAAAACACAAAGACAGTGAAATAGAGAGCAATTCTTAAATATTTCACTCAGAGCATGTGCTGCAAGCGGGATTGACCACATCTACACCCCGAGCTGGTTGAGACCTAAGGCTGGACACTTCAGGCTGATAGCATTGGTGAGTTTCGGTGAGCAAATGCAGACCCTTTGAAGTCATACTGCATGGTACCCATTCCATGGGTCCCAACTCTCCAGGTTCAAGGGATTCTTCCTCCAGCTAAAACATGCATGGGAACCCCAGAGTATCGTCCACCGTGTGATTGGGAAACGATTTAAAATGCATCTCAGTTTTCGTATCCTGGTCCTCGGGTTCACCATTCCAGATGCTTTACTAACACTCTCCCCACTTGGAGAGTCAGTGCCTTTAACCTCCTGTTTGGCACAGCTTGCAATTTCTGTGCAAGATGAACAGGAATAGGGAGAACCAATGAGAGACTAGCTGTAGGTGTCTGCACGGGCAAATGTAACGCTCATTGCCCACCAGGAAGAGGAATTAACCAAAGGCTCAGCATGCCCTGCCGGAAACAGATTGGGGCCTGAAGCAATCCTGCGGTTTTGTGCCCAGCTCACAAGAAAGCGAGTTGAAGAAAGGAGCTCATGTGCACTGTAATTCACAAACCTGCAGAGTTATAAATGACAGCTATCCTCCAAAAATATATTGAAGTAAGCCTGCGAAGGGGACTTGAAAGCGGGGCAGAATTTCAGGAAAACGATTGCAGGGGGTAGACAGGAATTGCCCTGAAAGCATAGGAAAAGAGGCACAACGTCGACAATGATGCACTTGGCCAAAAAAGGCGTATGCGTTTTTTCCTGAATATATTCAGGAAAAAACGCATACGCTCTTTTTGGCCAACCAAGCAAGCCTGTAAAGGAAATCTGCACTACAATGAAGTCTCACTGCCCCACGGGCAAAAGGGCCATCTGAAAAAAGTGTAAAATCCAGAAAGGTAGGACAGGATATGGAGAACAGGGAGCCTTGTTATGCTGATTGGCAGGATGTAAATTCCCAGCAGCCACCCTGGAGAAGTGTATGGTGTTTCCTGCAACACTTAAGAAACAAAGCAACACAGCCTATGGCACTTCTACTTATGGTCCTATAGCTTACGGAAATTAAAATAAAAAACAGACAGCCACCCCAATATTTGGGACGGCTGTGTTCACAAGAAGCTCGTCTAAAGTATCAGGTAAATATCCCAGAAAGCAAAAAATGGATAAGGAAGTTGTGGCACGTACGTACAATGCTATATCACTCAGCAATGAAATCTGTGTCATCAGGCCCAAAGCAGCGTAGTGAGTGGATGAAGGTACGGTGATTCTACGTGAACTACGTCACACAGAAAAAGAAACATCATAAGATATCACTAATACACGGAATGTAAACTTGACTACACATGAACTGAATTACAAAACAGAACAGGGTCTCAAATTTAGAAAACCAACTAGTGCTTGCTTATGGGAAAAGGTGCCTTGGGGTGCTGCATAAAACCAGAGACTGAAATTAGCACAGATAACTTTCCATAAGCCAAATATGTAATAGACAAGACCTACTCCTTGCTCAACGAAATGGACCCAACACCACATATTCAACGCCTAGGAATATACCTGACTAGGAAGAATCTTAAAACCCATGGATATATATGTCTCTGTAAGAGAATCAAGCGTGTGTACAGCGGCCGAAACGCAGCAGTGAAAATCCGATAAATCCCATTATCAAAATAATATTCGAAAACAAACACAAAGACAGTGAAATAGAGAGCAATTCTTAAATAATTCACTCAGGGCATGTGATGCAACCGGGATTGACCACATCTACACCCAGAGCTGGTTGAGACATAAGGCTGGACAGTTCAGGCTGATAGCATTGGTGAGTTTCGGTGAGCAAATGCAGACCCTTTGAAGTCATACTGCATGGTACCCATTCCATGCGTCCCAACTCTCCAGGTTCAAGGGATTCTTCCTCCAGCTAAAACATGCATGGGAAACCCAGAGTATCGTCCACCGTGTGATTGGGAAACGATTTAAAATGCATCTCAGTTTTCGTATCCTGGTCCTCGGGTTCACCATTCCAGATGCTTTACTAACACTCTCCCCGCTTGGAGAGTCAGTGCCTTTAACCTCCTGTTTGGCACAGCTTGCAATTTCTGTGCAAGATGAACAGGAATAGGGAGAACCAATGAGAGACTAGCTGTAGGTGTCTCCACGGGCAAATGTAACGCTCATTGCCCACCAGGAAGAGGAATTAAACAAAGGCTCACTGTGCCCTGCTGGAAACAGATTAGGGCCTGAAGCAATCCTGCGGTTTTGTGCCCAGCTCACAAGAAAGAGAGTTGAAGAAAGGAGCTCAGTGGCACTGTAATTCACAAACCTGCAGAGTTATAAATGACAGCTATCCTCCAAAAATATATTGAAGTAAGCCTGCGAAGGGGACTTGAAACCGGGGCAGAATTTCAGGAAAACGATTGTAGGGGGTAGACTGGAATTGCCCTGAAAGCATAGGAAAAGAGGCACAACGTCGACAATGGTGCACTTGGCCAAAAACGGCGTATGCGATTTTTCCTAAATATATTCAGGAAAAAATGCATACGCCCTTTTTGGCCAACCAAGCAAGCCTGTAAAGGAAATCTGCACTACAATGAAGTCTCACTGCCCCCTGGGCAAGAGGGCCATCTGAAAATAGTGTAAAATCCAGAAATGTAGGACAGGATATGGAGAACAGGGAGCCTTGTTATGCTGATTGGCAGGATGTAAATTGCCAGCAGCCACCCTGGAGAAGTGTATGCTGTTTCCTGAAACACGTAAGAAACAAAGCAACACAGCCTATGGCACTTCCAATTATGGTCCTATAGCTTACGGAAATTAAAATCAAAAACAGACAGCCACACCAATATTAGGGACGGCTGTGTTCAAAAGAAGCTCGTCTACATTATCAGGTAAATATCCCAGAAAGCAAAAAATGGATAAAGAAGTTGTGGCACGTACGTACAATGCAATATCACTCAGCAATGAAATCTGTGTCATCAGGCCCGTAGCGGCATAGTGAGTGGATGCAGGTACGGTGATTCTACGTGAACTACGTCACACAGAAAAAGAAACATCATAAGATATCACTAATACACGGAATGTAAACTTGACTACACATGAACTGAATTACAAAACGGAACAGGGTCTCAAATTTAGAAAACCAACTAGTGCTTGCTTATGGGGAAAGATGCCTTGGGTTGCTGCATAAAACCAGAGACAGAAATTAGCACAGATAACTTTCCATAAGCCAAATATGTAATAGACAAGACCTACTCCTTGCTCAATGAAATGGACCCAACACCATATATTCAACGCCTAGGAATATACCTGACTAGGAAGAATCTTAAAACCCATGGATATATATGTCTCCGTAAGAGAATCAAGCGTGTGTACAGCGGCCGAAACGCAGCAGTGAAAATCCGATAAATCCCATTATCAAAATAAATTTCGAAAACAAAACACAAAGACAGTGAAATAGAGAGCAATTCTTAAATAATTCACTCAGGGCATGTGATGCAACCGGGATTGACCACATCTACAACCAGAGCTGGTTGAGAAATAAGGCTGGACACTTCAGGCTGATAGCATTGGTGAGTTTCGGTGAGCAAATGCAGACCCTTTGAAGTCATACTGCATGGTACCCATTCCATGGGTCCCAACTCTCCAGGTTCAAGGGATTCTTCCTCCAGCTAAAACATGCATGGGAAACCCAGAGTATCGTCCACCGTGTGATTGGGAAACGATTTAAAATGCATCTCAGTTTTCGTATCCTGGTCCTCGGGTTCTCCATTCCAGATGCTTTACTAACACTCTCCCCGCTTGGAGAGTCAATTCCTTTAACCTCCTCTTTGGCAGAGCTTGCAATTTCTGTGCAAGATGAACAGGAATAGGGAGAACCAATGAGAGACTAGCTTTAGGTGTCTGCACGGGCAAATGTACTGCTCATTGCCCACCAGGAAGAGGAATTAAACAAAGGCTCAGTGTGCCCTGCTGGAAACAGATTAGGACCTGAAGCAATCCTGCGATTTTGTGCCCAGCTCAGAAGAAAGCGAGTTGAAGAAAGGAGCTCAGGGGCACTGTAATTCACAAACCTGCAGAGTTATAAATGACAGCTATCTTCCAAAAGTATATTGAAGTAAGCCTGCGAAGGGGACTTGAATGCGGGGCAGAATTTCAGGAAAACGATTGCAGGCGGTAGACTGGAACTGCCCTGAAAGCATAGGAAAAGAGGCACAACGTCGACAATGATGCACTTGGCCAAAAAGGGCGTATGCGTTTTTTCCTGAATATATTCAGGAAAAAACGCATACGCCCTTTTTGGCCAACCAAGCAAGCCTGTAAAGGAAATCTGCACTACAATGAAGTCTCACTGCCCCCCTGGGCAAAAGGGCCATCTGAAAAAAGTGTAAAATCCAGAAAGGTAGGACAGGATATGGAGAACAGGGAGCCTTGTTATGCTGATTGGCAGGATGTAAATTGCCAGCAGCCACCCTGGAGAAGTGTATGCTGTTTCCTGAAACACGTAAGAAACAAAGCAACACAGCCTATGGCACTTCCAATTATGGTCCTATAGCTTACGGAAATTAAAATCAAAAACAGACAGCCACACCAATATTAGGGACGGCTGTGTTCACAAGAAGCTCGTCTACAGTATCAGGTAAATATCCCAGAAAGCAAAAAATGGATAAAGAAGCTGTGGCACGTACGTACAATGCAATATCACTCAGCAATGAAATCTGTGTCATCAGGCCCATAGCGGCATAGTGAGTGGATGCAGGTACGGTGATTCTACGTGAACTACGTCACACAGAAAAAGAAACATCATAAGATATCACTAATACACGGAATGTAAACTTGACTACACATGAACTGAATTACAAAACAGAACAGGGTCTCAAATTTAGAAAACCAACTAGTGCTTGCTTATGGGGAAAGGTGCCTTGGGTTGCTGCATAAAACCAGAGACAGAAATTAGCACAGATAACTTTCCATAAGCCAAATATGTAATAGACAAGACCTACTCCTTGCTCAATGAAATGGACCCAACACCACATATTCAACGCCTAGGAATATACCTGACTAGGAAGAATCTTAAAACCCATGGATATATATGTCTCCGTAAGAGAATCAAGCGTGTGTACAGCGGCCGAAACGCAGCAGTGAAAATCCGATAAATCCCATTATCAAAATAAATTTCGAAAACAAAACACAAAGACAGTGAAATAGAGAGCAATTCTTAAATAATTCACTCAGGGCATGTGATGCAATCGGGATTGACCACATCTACACCCAGAGCTGGTTGAGACATAAGGCTGGACAGTTCAGGCTGATAGCATTGGTGAGTTTCGGTGAGCAAATGCAGACCCTTTGAAGTCATACTGCATGGTACCCATTCCATGGGTCCCAACTCTCCAGGTTCAAGGGATTCTTCCTCCAGCTAAAACATGCATGGGAAACCCAGAGTATCGTCCACCGTGTGATTGGGAAACGATTTAAAATGCATCTCAGTTTTCGTATCCTGGTCCTCGGGTTCACCATTCCAGATGCTTTACTAACACTCTCCCCGCTTGGAGAGTCAGTGCCTTTAACCTCCTGTTTGGCACAGCTTGCAATTTCTGTGCAAGATGAACAGGAATAGGGAGAACCAATGAGAGACTAGCTGTAGGTGTCTGCACGGGCAAATGTAACGCTCATTGCCGACCAGGAAGAGGAATTAAACAAAGGCTCAGCGTGCCCTGCTGAAAACAGATTAGGGCCTGAAGTAATCCTGCGGTTTTGTGCCCAGCTCACAAGAAAGCGAGTTGAAGAAAGGAGCTCAGGGGCACTGTAATTCACAAACGTGCAGAGTTATAAATGACAGCTATCCTCCAAAAATATATTGAAGTAAGCCTGCGAAGGGGACTTGAATGCGCGGCAGAGTTTCAGGAAAACCATTGCAGGGAGTAGATTGGAATTGCCCTGAAAGCATAGGAAAAGAGGCCAAACGTCGACAATGATGCACTTGGCCAAAAAGTGCGTATGCGTTTTTTCCTGAATATATTCAGGAAAAAACGCATACGCCCTTTTTGGCCAACCAAGCAAGCCTGTAAAGGAAATCTGCACTACAATGAAGTCTCACTGCCCCCCGGGCAAAAGGGCCATCTGAAAAAAGGGTAAAATCCAGAAAGGTAGGACAGGATATGGAGAACAGGGAGCCTTGTTATGCTGATTGGCAGGATGTAAATTGCCAGCAGCCACCCTGGAGAAGTGTATGGTGTTTCCTGAAACACGTAAGAAATAAAGCAACACAGCATATGGCAATTGCACTTATGGTCCTATTCCTTAGGGAAATTAAAATCAAAAACAGACAGCCACCCGAAAGTTTGGGATGGCTGTGTTCCCAAGAAGCTCGTGTACAGTACCAGGTAAATATCCCAGAAAGCAAAAAATGGATTAAAAAGTTGTGGCACGTACGTGCAATGCAGTATCACTCAGCAATGAAATCTGTGTCATCAGGCCCGTAGCGGCATAGTGAGTGGATGCAGGTACGGTGATTTTACGTGAACTACGTCACACAGAAAAAGAAACATCATAAGTTATCACTAATACACGGAATGTAAACTTGACTACACATGAACTGAATTACAAAACAGAACAGGGTCTCAAATTTAGAAAAACAACTAGTGCTTGCTGATTGGGAAATGTGCCTTGGGGTGCTGCATAAAACCAGAGACTGAAATTAGCACAGATAACTTTCCATAAGCCAAATATGTAATAGACAAGGCCTACTCCTTGCTCAACGAAATGGACCCAACACCACATATTCAACGCCTAGGAATATACCTGACTAGGAAGAATCTTAAAACCCATGGATATATATGTCTCCGTAAGAGAATCAAGCGTGTGTACAGCAGCTGAAACGCAGCAGTGAAAATCCGATAAATCCCATTATCAAAATAAATTTCGAAAACAAAAAAAAGACAGTGAAATAGAGAGAAATTCTTAAATAATTCACTCAGGGCATGTGATGCAACCGGGATTGACCACATCTACACCCAGAGCTGGTTGAGACATAAGGCTGGACACTTCAGGCTGATAGCATTGGTGAGTTTTGGTGAGCAAATGCAGACCCTTTGAAGTCATACTGCATGGTACCCATTCTATGGGTCCCAACTCTCCAGGTTCAAGGGATTCTTCCTCCAGCTAAAACCTGCATGGGAAACCCAGAGTATCGTCCACCGTGTGATTGGGAAACGATTGAAAATGCATCTCATATTTCGTATACTGGTCCTCGGGTTCACCATTCCAGATGCTTTACTAACACTCTCCCCGCTTGGAGAGTCAGTGCCTTTAACCTCCTCTTTGGCACAGCTTGCAATTTCTGTGCAAGATGAACAGGAATAGGGAGAACCAATGAGACACTAGCTGTAGGTGTCTGCACGGGCAAATGTAAGGCTCATTGCCGACCAGGAAGAGGAATTAAACAAAGGCTCAGCGTGCCCTGCTGAAAACAGATTAGGGCCTGAAGCAATCCTGCGGTTTTGTGCCCAGCTCACAAGAAAGCGAGTTGAAGAAAGGAGCTCAGGGGCACTGTAATTCACAAACCTGCAGAGTTATAAATGACAGCTATCCTCCAAAAATATATTGAAGTAAGCCTGCGAAGGGGACTTGAAAGCGCGGCAGAGTTTCAGGAAAACCATTGCAGGGGGTAGACTGGAATTGCCCTGAAAGCATAGGAAAAGAGGCCGAACTTCGACAATGATGCACTTGGGCAAAAGGGCGTATGCGTTTTTTCCTGAATATATTCAGGAAAAAACGCATACGCCCTTTTTGGCCAACCAAGCAAGCCTGTAAATGAAATCTGCACTACAATGAAGTCTCACTGCCCCCCGGGCAAAAGGGCCATCTGAAAAAAGGGTAAAATCCAGAAAGGTAGGACAGGATATGGAGAACAGGGAGCCTTGTTATGCTGATTGGCAGGATGTAAATTGCCAGCGGCCACCCTGGAGAAGTGTATGGTATTTCCTGAAACACGTAAGAAACAAAGCAACACAGCCTATGGCACTTCCACATATGGTCCTATAGCTTACGGAAATTAAAATCAAAAACAGACAGCCACCCCAATATTTGGGACGGCTGTGTTCACAAGAAGCTCGTCTACAGTATCAGGTAAATATCCCAGAAAGCAAAAAATGGATAAAGAAGTTGTGGCACGTACGTACAATGCAATATCACTCAGCAATGAAATCTGTGTCATCAGGCCCGTAGCGGCATAATGAGTGGATGCAGATACGGTGATTCTACGTGAACTACGTCACACAGAAAAAGAAACATCATAAGATATCACTAATACACGGAATGTAAACTTGACTACACATGAACTGAATTACAAAACAGAACAGGGTCTCAAATTTAGAAAAACAACTAGTGCTTGCTTATGGGGAAAGGTGCGTTGCGGTGCTGCATAAAAGCAGAGACTGAAATTAGCACAGATAATTTTCCATAAGCCAAATATGTAATAGAGAAGACCTACTCCTTGCTCAACGAAATGGACCCAACACCACATATTCAACGCTTCGGAATATACCTGACTAAGAAGAATCTTAAAACCCATGGATATATATGTCTCCGTAAGAGAATCAAGCGTGTGTACAACGGCCGAAACGCAGTAGTGAAAATCCGATAAATCCCATTATCAAAATAAATTTCGAAAACAAAACACAAAGACAGTGAAATAGAGAGCAATTCTTAAATAATTCACTCAGGGCATGTGATGCAACCGGGATTGACCACATCTACACCCAGAGCTGGTTGAGACATAAGGCTGGACACTTCAGGCTGATAGCATTGGTGAGTTTCGGTGAGCAAATGCAGACCCTTTGAAGTCATACTGCCTGGTATCCATTCCATGGGTCCCAACTCTCCAGGATCAAGGGATTCTTCCTCCAGCTAAAACATGCATGGGAAACCCAGAGTATCGTCCACCGTGTGATTGGGAAACGATTTAAAATGCATCTCAGATTTCGTATACTGGTCCTCGGGTTCACCATTCCAGATGCTTTACTAACACTCTCCCCGCTTGGAGAGTCAGTGCCTTTAACCTCCTGTTTGGCACAGCTTGCAATTTCTGTGCACGATGAACAGGAATAGGGAGAACCAATGAGAGACTAGCTGTAGGTGTCTGCACGGGCAAATGTAACGCTCATTGCCAACCAGGAAGAGGAATTAAACAAAGGCTCAGCGTGCCCTGCTGAAAACAGATTAGGGCCTGAAGCAATCCTGCGGTTTTGTGCCCAGCTCACAAGAAAGCGAGTTGAAGAAAGGCGCTCAGGGGCACTGTAATTCACAAACCTGCAGAGTTATAAATGACAGCTATCCTCCAAAAATATA
Organism: Phocoena phocoena; assembly: GCF_963924675.1. Classification (NCBI taxonomy): domain Eukaryota; kingdom Metazoa; phylum Chordata; class Mammalia; order Artiodactyla; family Phocoenidae; genus Phocoena; species Phocoena phocoena. The sequence continues at coordinate 697,617 of NW_027077500.1, read as the reverse complement.
TTGAAGTAGGCCTGCGAAGGGGACTTGAAAGCGCGGCAGAGTTTCAGGAAAACCACTGCAGGGGGTAGACTGGAATTGCCCTGAAAGCATAGGAAAAGAGGCCGAACGTCGACAATGATGCACTTGGCCAAAAAGGGCGTATGCGTTTTTTCCTGAATATATTCAGGAAAAAACGCATACGCCCTTTTTGGCCAACCAAGCAAGCCTGTAAAGGAAATCTGCACTACAATGAAGTCTCACTGCCCCCCGGGCAAAAGGGCCATCTGAAAAAAGGGTAAAATCCAGAAAGGTAGGACAGGATATGGAGAACAGGGAGCCTTGTTATGCTGATTGGCAGGATGTAAATTGCCAGCAGCCACCCTGGAGAAGTGTATGGTGTTTCCTGAAACACGTAAGAAATAAAGGAACACAGCCTATGGCAATTGCACTTATGGTCCTATTGCTTAGGGAAATTAAAATCAAAAACAGAGAGCCACCCCAAAATTTGGGACGGCTGTGTTCCCAAGAAGCTCGTCTACAGTACCAGATAAATATCCCAGAAAGCAAAAAATGGATAAAGAAGTTGTGGCCCGTACATGCAATGCAATATCACTCAGCAATGAAATCTGTGTCAACAGGCCCGTAGCGGCATAGTGAGTGGATGCAGGTACGGTGATTCTACGTGAACTACGTCACACAGAAAATGAAACATCATAAGATATCACTAATACACGGAATGTAAACTTGACTACACATGAACTGAATTACAAAACAGAACAGGGTCTCAAATTTAGAAAACCAACTAGTGCTTGCTTATGGGGAAAGGTGCCTTGGGGTGCTGCATAAAACCAGAGACTGAAATTAGCACAGATAACATTCCATAAGCCAAATATGTAATAGACAAGACCTACTCCTTGTTCAACGAAATGGACTCAACACCACATATTCAACGCCTAGGAATATACCTGACTAGGAAGAATCTTAAAACCCATGGATATATATGTCTCCGTAAGAGAATCAAGTGTGTGTACAGCAGCCGAAACACAGCAGTGAAAATCCGATAAATCCCATTATCAAAATAAATTTCGAAAACAAAACACAAAGACAGTGAAATAGAGAGCAATTCTTAAATAATTCACTCAGGGCATGTGATGCAACCGGGATTGACCACATCTACACCCAGAGCTGGTTGAGACATAAGGCTGGACACTTCAGGCTGATAGCATTGGTGAGTTTCGGTGAGCAAATGCAGACCCTTTGAAGTCATACTGCATGGTACCCATTCCATGGGTCCCAACTCTCCAGGTTCAAGGCATTCTTCCTCCAGCTGAAACATGCATGGGAAACCCAGAGTATCGTCCACCGTGTGATTGGGAAACGATTTAAAATGCATCTCAGTTTTCGTATCCTGGTCCTCGGGTTCACCATTCCAGATGCTTTACTAACACTCTCCCCGCTTGGAAAGTTAGTGCCTTTAACCTCCTCTTTGGCACAGCTTGCAATTTCTGTGCAAGATGAACAGGAATAGGGAGAACCAATGAGAGACTAGCTGTAGGTGTCTGCACGGGCAAATGTAACGCTCATTGCCCACCAGGAAGAGGAATTAAACAAAGGCTCAGTGTGCCCTGCTGGAAACAGATTAGGGCCTGAAGCAATCCTGCGGTTTTGTGCCCAGCTCACAAGAAAGCGAGTTGAAGAAAGGAGCTCAGGGGCACTGTAATTCACAAACCTGCAGAGTTATAAATGACAGCTATCCTCCAAAAATATATTGAAGTAAGCCTGCGAAGGGGACTTGAAAGCGGGGCAGAATTTCAGGAAAACGATTGCAGGGGGTAGCCTGGAATTGCCCAGAAAGCATAGGAAAAGAGGCAGAAAGTCGACAATGGTGCACCTGGCAAAAAGTGCGTATGCGTTTTTTCCTGAATATATTCAGGAAAAAACGCAAACGCCCTTTTTGGCCAACCAAGCAAGCCTGTAAAGGAAATCTGCACTACAATGAAGTCTCACTGCCCCCCGGGCAAAAGGGCCATCTGAAAAAAGTGTAAAATCCAGAGAGGTAGGACAGGATATGGAGAATAGGGAGCCTTGTTATGCTGATTGGCAGGATGTAAATTGCCAGCAGCCACCCTGGAGAAGTGTATGGAGTTTCCTGAAACACGTAAGAAATAAAGCAACACAGCCTATGGCAATTGCACTTATGCTCCTATTCCTTAGGGAAATTAAAATCAAAAACAGACAGCCACCCGAAAGTTTGGGATGGCTGTGTTCCCAAGAAGTTCGTGTACAGTACCAGGTAAATATCCCAGAAAGCAAAAAATGGATAAAAAAGTTGTGGCACGTACGTGCAATGCAGTATCACTCAGCAATGAAACCTGTGTCATCAGGCCCGTAGCGGCATAGTGTGTGGATGCAGGTACGGTGATTTTACGTGAACTACGTCACACAGAAAAAGAAACATCATAAGATATCACTAATACACGGAATGTAAACTTGACTACACATGAACTGAATTACAAAACAGAACAGGGTCTCAAATTTAGAAAAACAACTAGTGCTTGCTGATTGGGAAAGGAGCCTTGGGGTGCTGCATAAAACCAGAGACTGAAATTAGCACAGATAACTTTCCATAAGCCAAATATGTAATAGACAAGGCCTACTCCTTGCTCAACGAAATGGACCCAACACCACATATTCAACGCCTAGGAATATACCTGACTAGGAAGAATCTTAAAACCCATGGATATATATGTCTCCGTAAGAGAATCAAGCGTGTGTACAGCAGCCGAAACGCAGCAGTGAAAATCCGATAAATCCCATTATCAAAATAAATTTCGAAAACAAAACACAAAGACAGTGAAATAGAGAGAAATTCTTAAATAATTCACTCAGGGCATGTGATGCAACCGGGATTGACCACATCTACACCCAGAGCTGGTTGAGACATAAGGCTGGACACTTCAGGCTGATAGCATTGGTGAGTTTCGGTGAGCAAATGCAGACCCTTTGAAGTCATACTGCATGGTACCCATTCCATGGGTCCCAACTCTCCAGGTTCAAGGGATTCTTTCTCCAGCTAAAACGTGCATGGGAAACCCAGAGTATCGTCCACCGTGTGATTGGGAAATGATTTAAAATGCATCTCAGATTTCGTATACTGGTCCTCGGGTTCACCATTCCAGATGCTTTACTAACACTCTCCCCGCTTGGAGAGTCAGTGCCTTTAACCTCCTGTTTGGCACTGCTTGCAATTTCTGTGCAAGATGAACAGGAATAGGGAGAACCAATGAGAGACTAGCTGTAGGTGTCTGCACGGGCAAATGTAACACTCATTGCCGACCAGGAAGAGGAATTAAACAAAGGCTCAGCGTGCCCTGCTGAAAACAGATTAGGGCCTGAAGCAATCCTGCGGTTCTGTGCCCAGCTCACAAGAAAGCGAGTTGAAGAAAGGAGCTCAGGGGCACTGTAATTCACAAACCTGCAGAGTTATAAATGACAGCTATCCTCCAAAAATATATTGAAGTAAGCCTGCGAAGGGGACTTGAAAGCGCGGCAGAGTTTCAGGAAAACCATTGCAGGGGGCAGACTGGAATTGCACTGAAAGCATAGGAAAAGAGGCCGAACGTCGACAATGATGCACTTGGCCAAAAAGGGCGTATGCGTTTTTTCCTGAATATATTCAGGAAAAAACGCATACGCCCTTTTTGGCCAACCAAGCAAGCCTGTAAAGGAAATCTGCACTACAATGAAGTCTCACTGCCCCCCGGGCAAAAGGGCCATCTGAAAAAAGGGTAAAATCCAGAAAGTTAGGACAGGATATGGAGAACAGGGAGCGTTGTTATGCTGATTAGCAGGATGTAAATTGCCAGCAGCCACACTGGAGAAGTGTATGGTGTTTCCTGAAACACGTAAGAAACAAAGCAACACAGCCTACGGCACTTCCACTTATGGTCCTATAGCTTACGGAAATTAAAATCAAAAACAGACAGCCACCCCAATATTTGGGACGGCTGTGTTCACAAGAAGCTCGTCTACAGTATCAGGTAAATATCCCAGAAAGCAAAAAATGGATAAAGAATTTGTGGCACGTACGTACAATGGAATATCACTCAGCAATGAAATCTGTGTCATCAGGCCCGTAGTGGCATAGTGAGTGGATGAGGGTAAGGTGATTCTACGTGAACTATGTCACACAGAAAAAGAAACATCATAAGATATCACTGATACACGGAATGTAAACCTGACTACACATGAACTGAATTACAAAACAGAACAGGGTCACAAATTTAGAAAACCAACTAGTGCTTGCTTATGGGGAAAGGTGCGTTGGGGTGCTGCATAAAAAAAGAGACTGAAATTAGCACAGATAACTTTCCATAAGCCAAATATATAATAGACAAGACCTACCCCTTGCTCAAAGTAATACACCCAACACCACATGTTCAACGCCTAGGAATATACATGACTAAGAAGAATCTTAAAACCCATGGATATATATGTTTCCGTAAGAGAATCAAGCGTGTGTACAGCGGCCGAAACGCAGCAGTGAAAATCCGATAAATCCCATTATCAAAATAAATTTCGAAAACAAAACACAAAGACAGTGAAATAGAGAGCAATTCTTAAATAATTCACTCAGGGCATGTGATGCAACCGGGATTGACCTCATCTACACCCAGAGCCGGTTGAGACATAAGGCTGGACACTTCAGGCTGATAGCATTGGTCAGTTTCGGTGAGCAAATGCAGACCCTTTGAAGTCATACTGCATGGTACCCATTCCATGGGTCCCAACACTTCAGGTTCAAGGGATTCTTACTCCAGCTAAAACATGCATGGGAAACCCACAGTATGGTCCACCGTGTGATTGGGAAACGATTTAAAATGCATCTCAGTTTTCGTATCCTGGTCCTCGGGTTCACCATTCCAGATGCTTTACTAACACTCTCCCCGCTTGGAGAGTCAGTGCCTTTAACCTCCTGTTTGGCACAGCTTGCAATTTCTGTGCAAGATGAACAGGAATAGGGAGAACAAATGAGAGACTAGCTATAGGTGTCTGCACGGGCAAATATAACGCTCATTTCCCACCAGGAAGAGGAATTAACCAAAGGCTCAGTGTGCCCTGCTGGAAACAGTTTAGGGCCTGAAGCAATCCTGCGGTTTTGTGCCCAGCTCACAAGAAAGCGAGTTGAAGAAAGGAGCTCAGGGGCACTGTAATTCACAAACCTGCAGAGTTATAAATGACAGTTATCCTCCAAAAATATATTGAAGTAAGCCTGCGAAGGGGACTTGAAAGCGGGGCAGAGTTTCAGGAAAACCATTGCAGGGGGTAGACTGGAATTGCCCTGAAAGCATAGGAAAAGAGGCAGAACGTCGAAAATGTTGCACTTGGCCAAATAGGGCGTATGCGTTTTTTCCTGAATATATTCAGGAAAAAACCCATACGCTCTTTTTGGCCAACCAAGCAAACCTGTAAAGGAAATCTGCACTACAATGAAGTCTCACTGCCCCCCTGGGCAAAAGGGCCATCTGAAAAAAGTGTAAAATCCAGAAAGGTAGGACAGGATATGGAGAACAGGGAGCCTTGTTATGCTGATTGGCAGGATGTAAATTGCCAGCGGCCACCCTGGAGAAGTGTATGGTATTTCCTGAAACACGTAAGAAACAAAGCAACACAGCCTATGGCACTTCCACATATGGTCCTATAGCTTACGGAAATTAAAATCAAAAACAGACAGCCACCCCAATATTTGGGACGGCTGTGTTCACAAGAAGCTCGTCTACAGTATCAGGTAAATATCCCAGAAAGCAAAAAATGGATAAAGAAGTTGTGGCACGTACGTACAATGCAATATCACTCAGCAATGAAATCTGTGTCATCAGGCCCGTAGCGGCATAATGAGTGGATGCAGATACGGTGATTCTACGTGAACTACGTCACACAGAAAGAGAAACATCATAAGATATCACTAATACACGGAATGTAAACTTGACTACACATGAACTGAATATCAAAACAGAACAGGGTCTCAAATTTAGAAAACCAACTAGTGCTTGCTTATGGGGAAAGGTGCGTTGGGGTGCTGCATAAAACCAGAGACAGAAATTAGCACAGATAACTTTCCATAAGCCAAATATGTAATAGACAAGACCTACTCCTTGCTCAACGAAATGGACCCAACACCACATATTCAACGCCTAGGAATATACCTGACTAGGAAGAATCTTAAAACCCATGGATATATATGTTTCCGTAAGAGAATCAAGCATGTGTACAGCGGCCGAAATGCAACAGTGAAAATCCGATAAATCCCATTATCAAAATAAATTTCAAAAACAAAACACAAAGACAGTGAAATAGAGAGCAATTCTTAAATAATTCACTCAGGGCATGTGATGCAACCGGGATTGACCGCATCTACACCCAGAGCTGGTTGAGACATAAGGCTGGACACTTCAGGCTGATAGCATTGGTGAGTTTCGGTGAGCAAATGCAGACCCTTTGAAGTCATACTGCATGGCACCGATTACATGGGTTCCAACTCTCCAGGTTCAAGGGATTCTTCCTCCAGCTAAAACATGCATGGGAATCCCAGAGTATCGTCCACCGTGTGATTGGGAAACGATTTAAAATGCATCTCAGTTTTCGTATCCTGGTCCTCGGGTTACCCATTCCAGATGCTTTACTAACACTCTCCCCGCTTGGAGAGTCAGTGCCTTTAACCTCCTGTTTGGCACAGCTTGCAATTTCTGTGCAAGATGAACAGGAATAGGGAGAACCAATGAGAGACTAGCTGTAGGTGTCTGCACGGGCAAATGTAACGCTCATTGCCCACCAGGAAGAGGAATTAACCAAAGGCTCAGTGTGCCCTGTCGGAAACAGATTAGGGCCTGAAGCAGTCCTGCGGTTTTGTGCCCAGCTCACAAGAAAGCGAGTTGAAGAAAGGAGCTCAGGGGCACTGTAATTCACAAACCTGCAGAGTTATAAATGACAGCTATCTTCCAAAAATATATTGAGGTAAGCCTGCGAAGGGGACTTTAAAGCGGGGCAGAATTTCAGGAAAACGATTGCAGGGGGTAGACTGGAATTGCCCTGAAAGCATAGGAAAAGAGGCACAACGTCGACAATGATGCACTTGGCCAAAAAGGGCGTATGCGTTTTTTCCTGAATATATTCAGGAAAAAACGCATACGCCCTTTTTGGCCAACCAAGCAAGCCTGTAAAGGAAAACTGCACTACAATGAAATCTCACTGCCCCCCTGGGCAAAAGGGCCATCTGAAAAAAGTGTAAAATCCAGAAAGGTAGGACAGGATATGGAGAACAGGGAGCCTTGTTATGCTGATTGGCAGGATGTAAATTGTGAACAGCCACCCTGGAGCAGTGTATGGTGTTTCCTGAAACACATAAGAAATAAAGCAACACAGCCTATGGCAATTGCACTTATGGTCCTATTGCTTAGGGAAATTAAAATCAAAAACAGAGAGCCACCCCAAAATTTGGGACGGCTGTGTTCCCAAGAAGCTCGTCTACAGTACCAGTTAAATATCCCAGAAAGCAAAAAATGGATAAAGAAGTTGTGGCACGTACATGCAATGCAATATCACTCAGCAATGAAATCTGTGTCATCAGGCCCGTAGCGGCATAGTGAGTGGATGCAGGAACGGTGATTCTACGTGAACTACGTCACACAGAAAAAGAAACATCATAAGATATCAGTAATACACGGAATGTAAACTTGACTACACATGAACTGAATTACAAAACAGAACAGGGTCTCAAATTTAGAAAACCAACTAGTGCTTGCTTATGGGGAAAGGTGCCTTGGGGTGCTGCATAAAACCAGAGACTGAAATTAGCACAGATAACATTCCATAAGCCAAATATGTAATAGACAAGACCTACTCCTTGTTCAACGAAATGGACTCAACACCACATATTCAATGCCTAGGAATATACCTGACTAGGAAGAATCTTAAAACCCATGGATTTATAGGTCTCCGTAACAGAATCAAGCGTGTGTACAGCGACATAAGGGCAGCAATGAAAATCCGATAAATCCCATTATCAAAATAAATTTTGAAAACAAAACACAAAGACAGTGATATAGAGAGCAATTCTTAAATAATTCACTCAGGGCATGTGATGCAACCGGGATTTAACACATCTACACCCAGAGCTGGTTGAGACATAAGGCTGGACACTTCAGGCTGATAGCATTGGTGAGTTTCGGTGAGCAAATGCAGACCCTTTGAAGTCATACTGCATGGTACTCATTCCATGGGTCCCAACTCTCCAGGTTCAAGGGATTCTTCCTCCAGCTAAAACATGCATGGGAAACCCAGAGTAGCGTCCACCTTGTGATTGAGAAACGATTTAAAATGCATCCTAGTTTTCGTATCCTGGTCCTAGGGTTCACCATTCCAGATGCTTTACTAACACTCTCCCCGCTTGGAGAGTCAGTGCCTTTAACCTACTCCTTGGCACAGCTTGCAATTTCTGTGCAAGATGAACAGGAATAGGGAGAACCAATGAGAGACTAGCTTAGGTGTCTGCACGGGCAAATGTAACGCTCATTTCCCACCAGGAAGAGGAATTAACCAAAGGCTCAGTGTGCCCTGTTGGAAACAGATTAGGGCCTGAAGCAGTCCTGCGGTTTTGTGCCCAGCTCACAAGAAAGCGAGTTGAAGAAAGGAGCTCAGGGGCACTGTAATTCACAAACCTGCAGAGTTATAAATGACAGCTATCCTCCAAAAATATATTGAAGTAAGCCTGCGAAGGGGACTTGAATGCGGGGCAGAATTTCAGGAAAACGATTGCAGGGGGTAGACTGGATTTTCCCTGATAGCATAGGAAAAGAGGCAAAACGTCGATAATGATGCACTTGGCCAAAAAGGGCGTATGCGTTTTTTCCTGAATATATTCAGGAAAAAACGCATACGCCCTTTGTGGCCAACCAAGCAAGCCTGTAAAGGAAATCTGCACTACAATGAAGTCTCACTGCCCCCCGGACAAAAGGGCCATCTGAAAAAAGTGTAAAATCCAGAAAGGTAGGACAGGATATGGAGAACAGGGAGCCGTGTTTTGCTGATTGGCAGGATGTAAATTGCCAGTAGCCACCCTGGAGAAGTGTATGGTGTTTCCTGAAACACGTAAGAAACAAAGCAAACAGCCTATGGCACTTCCACTAATGGTCCTATAGCATATGGAAATTAAAATCAAAAACAGACAGCCACCCCAATATTTGGGACGGCTGTGTTCACAAGAAACTCGTCTACAGTATCAGGTAAATATCCCAGAAAGCAAAAAATGCATATAGAAGTTGTGGCACGTACGTTCAATGCAGTATCACTCAGCAATGAAATCTGTGTCATCAGGCCCGTAGCGGCATAGTGAGTGGATGCAGGTACGGTGATTCTACGTGAACTACGTCACACAGAAAAAGAAACATCATAAGATATCACTAATACACGGAATGTAAACTTGACTACACATTAACTGAATTACAAAACAGAATAGGGTCTAAAATTTAGAAAACCAACTAGTGCTTGCTTATGGGGAAATTTGCCTTGGGGTGCTGCATATAACCAGAGACTGAAATTAGCACAGATAACTTTCCATAAGCCAAATATGTAATAGACAAGACCTACTCCTTGCTCAACGAAATGGACTCAACACCACATATTCAACGCCTAGGAATATACCTGACTAGGAAGAATCTTAAAACCCGTGGATATTTATGTCTCCGTAAGAGAATCAAGAGTGTGTACAGCGGCATTAATGCAGCAGTGAAAATCCGATAAATCCCAGTGTCAAAAAAAAATTTCAGAAACAAAACACAATGACAGTGAAATAGAGAGCAATTCTTAAATAACTCACACATGGCATGTGATGCAACCTGGTTTACCACATCTACACCCAGAGCTGGGTGAGAGATAAGGCTGGACCCTTTGGGTTGATAGCATTGGTGAGGTTCAGTGAGCAAATGCAGACCCTTTGATGTCATACTGCCTGGTACCCATTCCATGGTTCCCAACTCTCCAGGTTCTAGGGATTCTTCCTTCTGCTAAAATTTGCATGGGAAACCCAGAGTATGCTCCACCGTGTGACTGGGAAACCTTTTTACATGCATGTCTGTTTTCGTCCCCTGGTACTCAGGTTCACCATTCCAGACCCTTTTCTTACACTCTCCCCATTTGGAGAGTCAGTGTCTTTAACCTCCTGTTTGGCACTGTTTGCAATTTCTGCGCAAGATGAACAGGAATACGGAGAACCAATGGGAGACTATCTGTAGGTGTGTGCACGGGCAAATATTTTTTTTAACATCTTTATTGGGGTATAATTGCTTTACAATGGTGTGTTAGTTTTTGCTTTATAACAAAGTGAATCAGCCATACATATACATATGCTCCCTGTGTCTTCCCTCTTGTGTCTCCCTCCCTCCCTCTCTCCCCCTTCCACCCCTCCAGGCTGTCCCAACGCCCCGAGCTAATATCCCTGTGCCTTGCGGCTGCTTCCCCCTTGCTATCTACCTTACTACATTTGTTAGTGTGTATATGTCCATGACTCTCTCTCGCCCTGTCAGAACTCACCATTCCCCCTCCCCATATCCTCAATTCCGTTCTCCAGTAGGTCTGCGCCTCTATTCCTGTCTTATCCCTAGGTTCTTCATGACATTTGTTTCCTTTAAATTCCATATATATGTGTTAGCATACGCTATTTGTCTTTTTCTTTCTGACTTACTTCACTCTGTATGACAGACTCTAGGTCTATCCATCTCATTACAAATAACTCAGTTTCATTTCTTTTTAAGGCTGAGTAATATTCCATTGTGTATATGTGCCACATCTTCTTTATCCATTCGTCCGATGATGGGCGCTTAGGTTCTTTCCATCTCCGGGCTATTGTAAATAGAGCTGCAATGAACATTTTGGTACATGACTCTTTTTGAATTTTGGTTTTCTCAGGGTATATGCCCAGTATGCACGGGCAATTTTAACACTCATTTCCCAACAGGAAAAGGAATTAACCAAAGGCTCAGCATGCCGTGCTGGAACAAGATTAGGGCCTGAAGCAATCCTGCGGTTTTGTGGCCAGCTCACAAGAAAGCGAGTTGAGGAAAGGAGCTCAGGGGCACTGTCATTCACATACCTGCAGACTTATAAATGACAGAAATCGTACAAAAATATATTGAATTAAGGCTGCGAAGAGGACTTGAAAGTGGGGCAGAATTGCTGGAATCCGATTTCAGGAGGTAGACGTGAATTGCTCTGAAAGCATAAGAGAAGTGGCAGAACCTCGTCAATGAAGCACTTGGCCAAAAAGGGCATATGCATTTTTTCCAGGGCCATCATTCACGGGAGTAGGAGGCTCCCAGCATGCTCCAGTGGCCAACAGAGGGCCCACGTCGCCAAGGCGATGTGAGCTAGCCAGGCAGGAGTGACCTGACATCAGAGGGCTCACCTCACAGAATGGTAGGGAACCCAGCCAGGATCAGACTCTCCCCAGAGGGCCCACATCACCAAGGTGATGGGAACCAGGCAGGAGTGTCCTCACACCCGTGGGGCCACATCATCAAAAGTTGAGGTACCCAGCACATGTGGCCTCAAACCAGAGGACCCACATCACCATGGGTTTCGGAGTGAGGCAGGCAGGATTAACCTCACAACACATGTCCCATTGTATACAAAAGGTGTGGAAACCAGCAGTTGGATCTTCCTAGCAGGCGGCCCAGAACACTGAGGCTATGAGATCCAGGCCGGCATGAACTCACAACAGAGGGCCCTCATTGTGATTCTGTAAGCAACCCAGCCGTTGTGACCTCAGAGCAGAAGGCCCACATCCCCATGGGGAAGGGAAACAAGCAGGAGTGTCATCGCAAGAGTGGGCACACATGAAAAAATGTGGGGAGCCCAGCAATTAGTGCCTGATGCCAGAGGGCACTCATCACCGAAGGGCGGTGGCTCCCAGCCAGCTCCGACTGCTACCAGAGGGGCGACGTCGCCAATGCGGAGTGCGACAACCAGGCAGGAGTGACCTCAGAGCAGAGGGTCAACCTCACAGAAGTGTGAAGAACCAAAGAGGATCAGATTCTCACCAGAGGGCCCACATCACCAAGGGAATGGGAACCAGGCAGGAGTGTCCTCACACTAGTGGGGCCACATCACCGAAAAGTGAGGGACCCAGCACACGTGGCCTCAAACCAGAGGACACACATCACAAGGGAGCTGGGATTGAGGCAGGCAGGAGGAGCCTCAAAACAGAGGGACCATAGAATTAAAGAGGTGAAGAATCCCGCAGTTGGAACCTCCCAGCAGGCGGCCAGGAGCAGCGAGACTATGGGATCCAGGCCGGAGTGATCTCACACCAGAGGGCCGTCATCATGAAACTGTGAGCAACCTAGGCGTTGGGATCTCAGAGCAGAAGGCCCACATTCCCATGGGGTTGGGAACCTGTCAGAAGTGTACTCGCACCATAGGGCACACATCAGAGAATTTAGGGAACCCAGGAGTTAGGGCCTGACGCCAGAGGGCCCTCATTACCAAGGGGAGGAGACTCCAATCAGGCACCAACACCCAACTGAGGTCCCACGTCGCCAAGGTGACGTGTGACAGCCAGGTAGGAGTGACCTCACCGCAGAGGGCCTACCTCACAGAAGGGTGAGGAACACAGCCAGGATAAGACTCTCACCAGAGGGCCCACATCACCAAGGTGATCAGAACCAGGCAGGAGAGTCTTCACACCAGTGTGGCCACATCATAGAAAGGTGAGGAACCCAGCACATGTGGCCTAAACCAGAAGACCCACATCTCCAAGGGGCTCGGAATGAGGCAGGCAGGAGTAGCCTCACAACACAGGGCCCATAGAATAAAAAAGCTGAGGAATCCAGCAATGGGAACCTCCCAGCAGGCGGCCAAGAGCACCAAGTCTATGCGATTCAGGCCGCAGTAAACTCACAGCAGAGGGTCCACATCATGAAAATGCGAGCAACCCAGCCATTTGGACCTCAGAGCAGAAGGTCCACATCCCCAAGGTGTTGGGAGCATGGCAGGAGTGTCCTCGCACCACTTAGCACATATCAGAAAATGTGGGTACCCAGCAGTTAGGGCCTGACGCCAGAGGGCCCTCATCACTGAGGGGAGGAGGCTCCCAGCATGTTCCAACTACCACAAGAGGGCCCACGTCGCCAAGGCGGGGTGTGCCAGCCAGGCAGGAGTGACCTCACAGCAGACGGCCCACCTCAAAGAAGTGTGAGGAACCCAACCAGGATCAGACTCTCACCAGAGGGCCCATATCACCAAGGGGACGGGAACCAGGCACGAGTGTCCTCACACCAGTGGGGCCACATCACTAAAAGATGAGGAAACTGGCACATGTGGCCACAAACCAGAGGACCTACATCACCAAGGGGCTGGGAGTGACACAGGCAGGAGGAGCCTCCCAACACAGGGCCCAAAGAATAAAAAAGGAAAGGAACCCAGCAGTTGGAACTTCCCAGCAGGCGGCCCAGAGTACAGAGGCTATGGGATCTAGGAATGAGTGAACTAACACCAGAGAGCTAACATCAGGAAACTGTGAGCAACCCAGTCGTTGGAACCTCAGAGCAGAAGGCCCATATCGCCATGGGGATGGGAACATTTCACGAGTGTCCTGGCATCACTGGGCTCACATCAGAAAACCTGGGGAGCCCAGCAGTTAGAGCCTGACGCCAGAGGGACCTCATCACCGAGGACAGGAGTCTCCAAAAGGATCCAACTGCCACCAGAGGGCCGACGTCACCAAGGCAATGGGAGCAAGCCAGGCAGGAGTTACCTCAGAGCACAGGGCCCACCTCACAGAACGGTAAGGAACCCAGCCAGGATCAGACTCTCACCAGAGGGGCCACATCACCAAGGGGCTGGGAAACAGGCACGAGTGTCCTCACACCATTGGGGCCACATCATCGAAAGGTGAGGGACCCAGCACACGTGGCCTCACACCAGAGGACACACATCACAACGGGGCTGGGATTGAGGCAGGCAGGAGGAGCCTCAAAACAGAGGGCCCATAGAATAAAAAAGGTGAGGAATCCCGCAGTTGGAACCTCCCAGCAGGCGCCCAGGAGCAGCAAGCCTATGGGATCTAGGCCGGAATGAATGCACATCAGAGGGCCCTCATCATGAAACTGTGAGCACCCCAGCCGTTGGGACCTCAGAGCAGAAGGCCCAAATTCCCATGGGGTTGGGAACCTGACAGGAGTGTACTCGCACCACAGGTCGCACATCTGCAAATTTTGGGAGCCCAGGAGTTAGGGTCTGACGCAAGAGGGCCCTCATTACCGAGGGACGGAGACTCGCAGCAGACACCAACTCCCAACTGAGGGCCCACGTCACCAAGGTGATGTGTGCCAGCCAGGCAGGAGTGACCTCACCGCAGAGGGCCTACCTCACAGAAGGGTGAGGAGACCAGCCAGGATAAGACTCTCACCAGAGGGCCCACATCACCAAGGGGATCGGAACCAGGCAGGAGGGTCCTCACACCAGTGTGGCCACATTATAGAAAGGTGAGGAACCCAGAACATGTGGCCTAAAACAGGGGACCCACATCTCCACGGGGCTAGGAGTGAGGCAAGCAGGAGTATCCTCACAAAACAGAGCCCACAGAATAAAAGTTGTGAGGAATCCAGCAGTTGGAACCGGCCAGTAGGCCGCCCAGAGCACAGAGTCTATGGGATCCAGGCCACAGCAAACTCACAGCAGAGGTCCCACATCATGAAACTGTGAGCAACCCAGCGGATGGGACCTCAGAGCAGAAGGCCCACATCCCTATGGGGATGGGAACCTGACAGGAGTGTCCTCGGCCCACTTCCACGAATCAGAAAATGTGGGAACCCAGCAGTTAGGACCTGAGGCCAGAGGACCCTCATCACCGAGGGGAGGAGGCTCCCAGCAGGCTCCAACTGCCACCATAAGGCCGATGTCACCAAGGCGGGGTGTGCCAACCAGGCAGGAGTGACCTCAGAGCAGAAAGCCCACCTCACAGAAGTGTGAGGAACCCAACAAGGATCAGACTGTCACCAGAGGGCCAACATCACCAAGGGAATGGGAACCAGGCAGGAGTGTCCTCACACCAGTGGGGCTACATCACCATAATTTGAGGGACCCAGCACACGTGGCCTCAAACCTGAGGACACACATCACCAAGGGGCTGGGAGTGAGGCAGGCCAGAGGATCCTCAAAACAGAGGGACCATAGAATAAAAAAGGTGAGGAATCCCACAGTTGGAACCTCCGGCAGGCAGCCAGGAGCAGCGAGGCTATGGGATCTAGGCAGGAGTGAACTCACACCAGAGGGCCCTCATCATGAAACTGTGAGCAACACAGCCGTTGGGACCTCAGAGCAGAAGGCTCACATCCCCATGGGGATGGGAACCTGGCAGGAGTGTCCTTGCACCACTTAGCACGAATCAGAAAATGTGGGAACCCAGCAGTTAGGGCCTGAGGCCAGAGGGCCCTCATCACCGAGGGGAGGAGGCTCCCAGCAGGCTCCAACTGCCACCATATGGCCGACGTTGCCAAGGCGGGGTGTGCCAGCCAGGCAGGAGTGACCTCAGAGCAGAGGGCCCACCTCACAGAAGGGTGAGGAACCTAACCAGGATCAGACTCTCACCAGAGGGCCAACATCACCAAGGTGATGGGAACCAGGCAAGACTGTCCTAACAGCAGTGGGGCCAACATCACCAAGGGAATGGGAACCAGGCAAGAGTGTCCTCACACCAGTGTGGCCACATTATAGAAAGGTGAGGAACACAGCACATGTGGCCTCAAACAAGGGGACACACATCACGAAGGGGCTGGGAGTGAGGCATGCAGGAGGAGACGCACAACCGAGGGCCCATAGAATAAAAAAGGTGAGGAATCGAGAAGTTGGAAACTCCAAGCTGGAGGCCCAGAGCACTGACACTATGGGATACAGGCCAGAGTGAACACACAGCAAAGGGCCCACATCATGAAACTGTGAGCAACCCAGCAGTTGGGACCACAGAACAGAAGTCCCACATGCCCATGGGGATGGGAACCTGGCAGGAGTGACTCGCACCACTGGGCACACATCAGAAAATGTGTGGAGCCCAGCACTTAGGGCCTGACACCAGAAGGCCCTCATCACTGAGGGGAGGAGGCCCCAGCACGCTCCAACTGCCACCAGAGGGTCCACGTCGCCAAGGCGACGTGCGCCAGCCAGGCAGGATTGACCTCACAGCAGAGGGCCCACATCATGAAAGTGTGAGCAACCCAGCCATTAGGACTTCAGAACAGAAGGCCCACACGTTCATGAGGATGGGAACCTGGCAGGAGTGCCCTCGTACCACTTAGCACGTATCAGAAAATGTGGGAACCCCGCCATTAGTGTCTGACGCCAGAGGGCCTCATCACCGCGGGAAGGAGGCTCCCAGCAGACTCCAACTGCCACGAGGGTGCCGAAGTCAACAAGGCGGGTTGTGCCAGCCAGGCAGGAGTGACCTCAGAGAAGAGGGCTCACCTCACGGATGTGTGAGGAACCCAACCAGGATCAGAGTCTCACCAGAGGGCCCACATCACCAAGGGGATGGGAACCAGGCAGGAGTGTCCACACACCAGTGGGGCCACATCATCAAAAGATGAGGAACCCATCACATATGGCCTCAAACCTGAGGACATACATCACCATGTGGCTGGGAGTGAGGCAGGTATCTGGAGGGGCACATTTAACTCTAATTTCCCACCAGGAAGAGGAATTAACCAAAGGCTCAGAGTGCCGTGCCAGACCCTGATTATGGCCTGAAGCAAACCTGCAGTTTTGTGGCCAGCTTACAAGGAAGCGAGTTAAGAAAGGAGCTCAGGGGCACTGTAATTCACAAACTTGCAGAGATAAATGACAGCTATTGGCAAAAATATATCAAAGTAAGTCTGCAAAGAGGACTTGAAAACGAGGCAGAATTGCAGGAATCATATTTCAAGAGGTAGATTGGAATTGCATTTAAAGCATATGAAAAGCGGCAGATCTTTGACAGTGATGCACATGGACAAAAAGTGCGTATACATTTTTCCTGAATATATTCAGGAAAAAACGCATATGAACATTTTGGCCAACCAAGCACTCCAGCAATGGAAATCCACACTACAATGAAGTCACATTTCCCATTCGTCAAAAAGGCCATCTGAATAAAGTGTAAAAACCAGAAACACAGGACAGGCCATGGAGAACAGGGAGCCGTGTTATGCTGATGGGCGGGATGTAAATTGCCAACAGACACTCCGGAGATGTTCATGGTGTATCCTGAAACATCTAAAAAACAAAGCTACAGAGCCTAGGGCACTTCCACTTTTGGCCCTATAGCTTAGGAAAATTAAAATCAACAAGACACAGCCAACACAAAATTTAGGGCTGCTGTGTTTACAAGAACCTTGTGTCCAGTACAAATTAAATATCCCAGAAAGAAAAAAATGGATAAAGAAGTTGTGCTACTTACGTACAACGGAATATCACTCAGCAGTGAAATCAATGTCATCAGGCCTGTAGCAGCAAATTGAGTGGATTTAATTATGATGATTCTAAGAGAAATATGTCACACAAAGAAAGATAATTATCATAAGATATCACTAATAGAGGGAGTGTAAACTTGGCTACACATAAACCGAATTACAAAACCGAACAGAGTCTCACATTTAGATAAAAACCTTATGCTTGCTTAAGGGGAAAGTTGAGTTGGGCTGCTGTATAAAAACAGATTGAAATTAGCACACATACCATTCCATAAGCCAAATACGTAATAAACAAGACCTACTCTTTGCTCAACGAAATAGACTCATCCATGGTGTATCACCTCACACCTATTAGAATGGGCATCATCAGAAAATCTACAAACAACAAATGCTGGAAACGGTGTGGAGATAAGGAATCCTCTTCCACTATTGTTGGGAACGTAAATTGATACAGTCACTGTGGAGAACATTATGGAGTTTCTTATAAAACTAAGAATAGAATTACCATATGATACAGCAATCCCTCTACTGGGCATATACCCAGACAAAACCATAAATCAAAAAGAGACATTCACCACAATGTTCATTGCATCACTATTTACACTATCCAGGAAATGGAAGCAACCTAAATGCCCACAGACAGACGAATGCATAAAGATGTGGTACATATATAAAATGGAATATTACTAAGCCATAAAAAGGAATGAAATTGGGACATTTGTAGAGACGTTGATGGATCTAGAGACTGTCATACAGACTGAAGTAAGTCAGAAAGAGAAAAACAAATCTTGTATATTAATGCATATATGTGGAACCTAGAAAAATTGTACAGATGAACCGTTTTGCAAGGCAGAAATAGAGCAACACATGTATACAACAAACGTATGGACAACAAGGGGGGAAAGCTGTTGGGGATGGTGGTGGGAGGAGTTGAGATATTGGGATTGGTATGTATACATTTATATGTATAAAGTAGATAACCAAAAACAACCTGCTGTATAAAAATATAAAATTAAATTCAAAATATAAAATTAAAAAAAGTAAAACAGAAAAAATATTCTTCCCTTCACATACATGTATTTATATGAATAAATTATTTCCATGCTTATATCTGTAAATACACAAAAGAGGAATAAAATCTACCTTGAACCAAAAACGAAAAAAAGATAAAAAAGAACAGAACCCACCAGTTACACAGAGGAAAACCGTTTCAGGGCACTTGCTCCAATTGCAAACAATTCTGAAGTTGGTCAGTGGTGGGGAATCATCTCCCACTCAGCCAGCATGCTCCTCGCAACAAGCGTCCTCACTGCAAAGCTGGGGGACGGTGCCGAGGTATCTGTGAGTAAACGTGGGCCGAGCCCCAGGCCAGGTGCTGCTGAAATGTTCCCACCCTTCCAAGGCTAAACACCTGAATATGTACAAGGACTTGAAAACCTAGAGGAAGGGCCATGGAGCCACATGAGGGACAGCATGCCAGCCGACTTGGTGCCTGCAGGCCAGCCAGGATGGTCCTGGCCCTGGGTGCTCTTCTGGAAGCTCTCCCTTTCCCTGCCTGAGATACCCCTGCTGTCCCGGCCCCCACTGCTTTCTTCCTTCCTCACCTGTGCCCAGGGAGAAATTCCAGCGGCAGGTGTGGGTGACACATCCTCTTCTTTAGCAGGTAGCATCTTGGCAACTGCTGCAGAAAGTCCAGCAGAGCCCCACTCACACTGGGACACCCACAAAGCCGTGGCCTCTCACTCCCTCCCACCAGCCCAGCCCCGAGACTGCTGACAGGGCAGAGAAAATGGCGTCAGGCACAGCTGCAGGGGCTCTTG
This sequence comes from Phocoena phocoena, assembly GCF_963924675.1. Lineage (NCBI taxonomy): Eukaryota > Metazoa > Chordata > Mammalia > Artiodactyla > Phocoenidae > Phocoena > Phocoena phocoena. The sequence continues at coordinate 678,323 of NW_027077500.1, read as the reverse complement.
CTGCCTGGAGCGGTGTTTATATTGATCTCAACCCAGGCACACCTGGGGAGGGCTGGCCGGCACGGTCAGGCTTCCCAAGCCAGCCAATAATCACCCCTCAGGGGCTCACAGTTGCTGAAAATGGAACTTGCTGAATTGGCCAGGTCCAAGGAACAGGTGTGGGCTCCTGAGAGTCAGGATAGACAAGGGGCTGCAGCTCTGGCTTGTTTTCTAATTATATTATCTGGCCCATGAGTGTGGGAGACAACTTCAAGAAAACCCTCTCCTAATGAGAGGAACCCAGGAGTCAGGGAGAGGAGGGGTGGGTGGTGGTTGGAGACAGAGGCCTGGTGCCCCGGGTGCAGTGGAAGTCTCTGGAAGACCAGGTGGAGGAGGCCGCACAGAGTGATGCCCAGGGTCACAGACCTGTCAGAGCTGCTGTTTGTTAGTTCAAGTCCTGCTCTGAGGTGCTCTGTGTCAGATCTGAGCGACAGGTGAGCTGGGAGTGCTCTGCAATGAGGGCTATGTGCACGGTTCCTGTGTGCCCAGCCCTGCCAAGGTACCTGCAAGGGTAGCTCTGTATCCTGGGAGGGGCCTGACCACGGGAGCCCCATGGACTGCAGAGGACCTGCCCAGGGAATCCCATATCCTGGGAGGGGCCTGAACACGAGAGCCCCGTGGGCTGGGGTGGGGGTAGGGTACCTGCCCAGGTGAGCTCCATATCCTGGGATTGGCCTGACCTCGAGAGCCCCATGGGCTGCTGGAGTCCTGGTAAAGGATGTCAGGACAGTCAGTGAAGCCACTGAGGATATACCTCCAGTAGTTCCTAAATCCTACACCCTGCTGGTCATTCTACCAACCACCAGGACTTGGTATTCTGTATTAGTCTTCACTGATGCCTTCTTTTGTATTCCATTAGTCCCAGAGTCACAAGAAATTTTGGCTTGTGAGTGACAGGACTCAACATACAACTAAAACAATACTTCCAGGCTGTCTTGCCCCAAGGGTTCAAAAATTCCCACACCATCTTTGGGGAAAGCTCAGCTAAAGACCTAAAAGTTCTACCTCTGGAAAAGGAAACACTCCTTCAATATTCAGACGACATTCTGATCGCCAGCCCTACTAAGGAGGCCTCAGAACTACCAAGCCAATAAAGGATAGAAGTTGTCCATGAAAAAGCTCAAGTATCACAGACTACGGTGACCTGCCTGGGCTTCATTCTCACAGAAGGTCGGAGAAGCCCATCCCAGGAAAGGGAAGAAACAATTTATAGCCTTACCCCTTTCTGAAACTAGAAGACAGCTTAGGGGTTCCTGGGGAAGCCAGGGTTTCCTGCCTCTGGATCCCTAACTACAGTCTACTAGCTGGGCCTCTATATGAAACACTGAAAGGAAAAGATGATGATCCTTTTGAATAGAATCCAGAAGTGGCCTTTCAAGAATGGAAAGAGCAGTCAATTCAGACCCTTGCCCTGGAACTCCCTAATTTAGCTAAACCCTTTGACCTTTACATTCCTGGTGAAAGGTGAATCGCCATTGGAGTATTAGTGCAAAAACTGGGACCACTTGAAATGGAACAATGCAAGAATGCCATCCAGGTAGGATAAACTATGGTCACCAAGGGGCTTGGCCCACCGCCACATCTGGCCAAGATACTGGTGGTATCTGAAAACCTGGAAATCAGCAGCCCAAAAGGCCACCTCCCTTCTAAGGGAAACGGACCCCACGTGGTGATCCTAACCCCCAACCATGCCCTGAAGTTGCAGGGTTTGCTCCGTGGGCACACTGACCTCGATTGAGGAGGCCCTCCAACTCCAACCTCCAGAGAGATAACCGGGGGCAACGGGGCACCATGACGACCCGTGTGACCATCACTTGACCTGGAGTTTCTCTCATAAAACAACAAGAGTGTGTCCCAAAAGAGTAGACTACTGCTTGCAGTACTTACTGTACCCAGAGGGGAGCTAATAATCTTGGCGGGGGAACCGTATATCATGCTGTCACCATAGAAAAGCCTACAGACACCCTGATGATGGTGGCCAATAAGACTGGCTGGACTCCTGTTTACTTCCAAAGGCTCTTGACTCAGTGACCATCATGATCCTTCATCACCACTGACCCTGGACTGTCTGGGAGCTGAGCGGGCAGGATCCTGACACCTGGTGCTGTTTTTACGTTAATTCAGGGGCCTAATGGAAGAAAGCCACGACTGTTGGTCAGAGCATCTAGGCTGGCAGAAACGGTCAGTCAGAGCATCTAGGCTGGCAGAAACGGTCAGCCTAAGGTGGCCGAACAAATGTGGGGCGGAGTGAAACTGGACCTCACAGCGCCACTGCACATCTCCTTTCTGGACCCTTAAAGGTCATTAGAATCTATAACACTTCCAATACTGGTGCTCAGGTGGACGAGCAGGGAGGCAGGAGGCCTGGGGACAATCAACGTCACCTGGAGGCTGCTGGGGAGAAGTTCTGACCCTCGCCCACGGGTATGAAGCCTCCTAACTCAGCACTCAGCAGTTACAGAAGAAGGGTCTGCACCCACAGCACTCCAAGAATGAGGAAAGGGACAAAAGGCAGAAGAGAAGTTTGTCCCAGGCAAAGCCCCTTAAAAATGCCTGGGAGATAAAAATAGAATCTGGGCAATAAAATAAAGTCTAACCATTTTTATCCTTTGTGCTTTGTCTAATTTCAGGTGCTCCTAGTGTCCCGCATACAGAGGTTCCACACCCGGCACTTCAGACCACATTTCCTAGAGCAGAATGGCTCGATGACACTTCAGCTCCTGGGGCCCAGTTCAGACTCCGTGACATAGAGCCTGAGCTGCAGCCAACCAGGTCCTCGAGAGCTCAGCCCCCTCCCTCCCAGTGACTCTGACAGGATCTCTACACAGCAGCCCAGCCCACAGCCCACAGGGTAGCACCTCTCCATTCTCTGATCAAAATATAAAGTTTCCTTTGCTTTTGAACCAAACTCAGTCTCGATCTATTGGCTCCAATGACACTGGGCAGGGGGACACTTGTTGGCGTCCACTCTGGAGGATCAGTAACAGAAATTGAGAACATTGTAACTTCAATGAACAGATGTGTGAGCCAAACTGTAATTAACATAGAACAGTGTATAAGGCTCGGGTAAAATAAGATGTTTCTAACACTTCCATTTGATATTTCCATCACTTTCTTATAAGCAAGTTCAGTGAAAAGGTTTGTCTTCTTTGTCAGGTCAATATTAGAGAAACAAAGTGATTTCTTTCCAAGGATGTACATCTAATAATCTTGGTTAAAGCTTCAATCTTGTTTTAAATGCTTTTGCATTGAAAATGATACCTCTCTTTCAGCTCCCCCATTTCTGAGAAGCATAAAATCTTATAATTTATTATTACCAAAGGGAAATGGTAGGAGGAGGGATAAATTAACAGTTTGGGATTAACACATACACACTGCTACGTATGAAATCATCAGCAAGGAACTACTGTATAGCACAGGGAACTACACTCAATATTTTGCAATAACCTATAAGGGGAAATGATCTGAAAATGAATAGATATTTTTATTGACATCATCCATCAATGACAGTAAAAATGGAATCTAAGGGAAGACAGTGGTGAGTGCTTCTGACCCTGAAGACTTCAATCATCTAAAGTTTGGACTCTGCCTACTTCCCAAGGCCCTTAATGAACATATGTGTAGCCGTAGCTTAAAAAATTCCCCAGTTTGGGTTGCGGAGAGACACTGATATTTAAAATCCCCTGGTGTTCTCCTCACATGAATGGGACCCTTCCTACACCTAAAACATGCCTGTCACACCCAGAGGATGGTATACCGTCTGATCGGGAAAAGTTTGGAAAAGGCATCTCATCTCCTCATCTCTTGGTGCTAGGGTTCACCACTCCAGCGTCTTTACTAACAGTCTCCCCACTTGGAGATGTCAGCACTGTCAACATCCTGTTGCATACAGTTTGGAATTTGTCCAGAGGATGAAGCAGAAGGAGGAGGAACAATGAGAGACAAGTCCTAGGTGTTCGGACAGGCACATGCCACTCTAATTTCCAATCAGGAAGACGAATTGACCAAAGGCTAGGGTTGCCCATGGAAACAGAATAGGGCTTGAGGAATCCTGATGCTTTGTGGCCAGTTCCCATAAACACAAGTTGGAAAATGGAACTCAGGGGCACTAAAATTCACGAAACTGCAGAATTGAAAATATCTATCACTGAAAAATGTCTTGAGGAAAGTCAGAGAAAAGGACTTGTAAGCAACGGAGAATGGCAGGAAACGGATTGGAAGAGGTAGAAAGGACTCGCCATTAAGCACAAGAAAAGGGGCTGAACATTGCCAACATTGCAGTTGGCCAAAAAGGGTGTATGCGTCTTTTTCTGTATATATTCAAGAAAAGGGCATACACTTTTTTAGCCAACCAAACAGGTGGGCACTGGAAATCAATACTACAAAACATATCACTTTGCATCAGTCAGAAGAGCCGTCCTCATAAAGTGTAAACACCAGAAATGCAGGACAGGGCAAGGAGAAAAGGGAGCCCTGTGAGTCTTATAGTGGAAATGTATATTGCCAACGGTCACTCTGGATAAGTCTATTGTGTTTACTAAAGCATCTAAAAAATTAGCTACCGAGCACAGGGCACTTGCACTCATGGACGTACATCTTGGGAAAAACAAAAATCGAGAGGACACAGGCACCCCAATGTTTACCACCTCTCTGTTTAAAAGATCCTCGACTAGGATATAACTTAAATGTATCTGCAGAGAAAAAACGGACAGAGATGTGGTGATTATGTAGAGTGGAATATTAGCCTAGAAATCAATGAAATACGGCCAGTTATAACAACTCCAGAGGAGTTACGTGTGATCATTCGAAGTCACATAATTCAAAAAGAAAAAGACATAAGATATCACTAATACATGGAATGTTAACATGGCTACACATGAACTGAATTACAAAAGAGAAGAGGGTTTCAAATTAAGAAAACCAACTTATGCTTCCTTAAGGGGAAAGGTGAGTTGGGGTGCTACATAAAACCAGAGATTAAAATTAGCACAGACACCATTCCATAAGCCAAATATGTAATAGTCAAGACCTACTCCTTGCTCAACGAAATGGACTCAACACGCCATATTCAATGCCTAAGAATATACCGGATTAGTAAGAATCTTAAAACCCATGGGCTTATATGTCTCCGTAAGAGAAACAAGCGCGTGTACAGCGCCATTAACGAAGCAGTGAAAATCCGATAAATCCGATTATTAAAATAAATTTCAAAAACAAAACACAATGACAGTGAAATAGGTAGCAATTCTTAAATAATTAACTCAGGGCATGTGAGGCAACCTGGATTTACCACATCTACACCCAGAGCTGGTTGAGACATAAGGCTGGACACTTCAGGCTGATAGCATTGGTGAGTTTCGGTGAACAAATGCAGATTCTTTGAAGTCATACTGCATGGTACCCATTCCAAGGGTCCCAACTCTCCAGGTTCAAAGGATTCTTTCTTCAGCTAAAACATGCGTGGGAAACGCCTAGTATGGTCCACCGTGTGATTGGGAAACGATTTAAAATGCATCTCAGTTTTCGTATCCTGGTCCTCGGGTTCACCATTCCAGACGGTTTACTAACACTCTCCCCGCTTGGAGAGTCAGTGCCTTTAACCTCCTGTTTGGCACAGCTTGCAATTACTGCGCAAGATGAACAGGAATAGGGAGAACCAATGAGAGACTAGCTATAGGTATTTGCACGGTCAAATGTAAGGCTCATTTCCCACCAGGAAGAGGAATTAACCAAAGGCTCAGCGTGCCCTGCCGGAATCAGATTAGGGCCTGAAGCAATCCTGCGGTTTTGTGCCCAGCTCACAAGAAAGCGAGTTGAAGAAAGGAGCTCAGGGGCACTGTAATTCACAAACCTGCAGAGTTATAAATGACAGCTATCCTCCAAAAATATATTGAAGTAAGCCTGCGAAGGGGACTTGAAAGCGGGGCAGAATTTCAGGAAAACGATTGCAGGGGGTAGACAGGAATTGCCCAGAAAGCATAGGAAAAGAGGCAGAACGTCGAGAATGAAGCACTTGGCCAAAAAGTGCGTATGCATTTTTTCCTGAATATATTCAGGAAAAAACGCATACGCCCTTTTTCGCAAACCAAGAAAGCCTGTAAAGGAAATCTGCACTACAATGAAGTCTAACTGCCCCCTGGGCAAAAGGGCCATCTGAAAAAAGTGTAAAATCCAGAAAGATAGGACAGGATATGGAGAACAGGGAGCCTTGTTATGCTGATTGGCAGGATGTAAATTGCCAACAGACATCCTGGAGAAGTGTATGGTGTTTCCTGAAACCCATAAGAAACAAAGCAACACAGCCTATGGAACTTCCACTTATGGTCCCAAAGATTACGGAAATTTAAATCAAAAACAGACAGCCACCCCAATGTTTGGGACGGCTGTGTTCCCAAGAAGCTCGTCTACAGTACCAGGTAAATATCCCAGAAAGCAAAAAATGGATAAAGAAGTTGTGGCACGTACGTGCAATGCAATATCACTCAGCAATGAAATCTGTGTCATCAGGCCCGTAGCGGCATAGTGAGTGGATGCAGGTACGGTGATTCTACGTGAACTACGTCACACAGAAAAAGAAACATCATAAGATATCACTAATACACGGAATGTAAACTTGACTACACATGAACTGAATTACAAAACAGAACAGGGTCTCAAATTTAGAAAACCAACTAGTGCTTGCTTATGGGGAAAGGTGCCTTGGGGTGCTGCATAAAACCAGAGACTGAAATTAGCACAGATAACATTCCATAAGCCAAATATGTAATAGACAAGACCTACTCCTTGCTCAACGAAAGGGACTCAACACCACATATTCAACGCCTAGGAATATACCTGACTAGGAAGAATCTTAAAACCCATGGATTTATATGTCTCCGTAAGAGAATCAAGCGTGTGTACAGCGGCATAAACGCAGCAGTGAAAATCCGATAAATCCCATTATCAATATAAATTTCAAAAACAAAACACAAAGACAGTGAAATAGGGAGCAATTCTTAAATAATTCACTCAGGGCATGTGATGCAACCGGGATTGACCACATCTACACCCAGAGCTGGTTGAGACATAAGGCTGGACACTTCAGGCTGATAGCATTGCTGAGTTTCGGTGAGCAAATGTAGACCCTTTCAAGTCATACTGCATGGTATTCTTTCCATGGGTCCCAACTCTCCAGGTTCAAGGGATTCTTCCTCCAGCTAAAACATGCATGGGAAACCCAGAGTATCGTCCACCGTGTGATTGGGAAACGATTTGAAATGCATCTCAGTTTTCGTATCCTGGTCCTCGGGTTCACCATTCCAGATGCTTTACTAACACTCTCCCCGCTTGGAGAGTCAGTGCCTTTAACCTCCTGTTTGGCACAGCTTGCAATTTCTGTGCAAGATGAACAGGAATAGGGAGAACCAATGAGAGACTAGCTACAGGTGTCTGCACGGGCAAATGTAATGCTCATTTCCCACCAGGAAGAGGAATTAACCAAAGGCTCAGCGTGCCGTGCCGGAAACAGATAAGGGCCTGAAGCAATCCTGCGGTTTTGTGCCTAGCTCACAAGAAAGCGAGTTGAAGAAAGGAGCTCAGGGGCACTGTAATTCACAAACCTGCAGAGTTATAAATGACAGCTATCCTCCAAAAATATATTGAAGTAAGCCTGCGAAGGGGACTTGAAAGCGGGGCAGATTTTCAGGAAAACCATTGCAGGGGGTAGACTGGAATTTCCCTGAAAGCATAGGGAAAGAGGCAGATCATCGACAATGATGCACTTGGACAAAAAGGGCGTATTCGTTTTTTTCTGAATATATTCAGGAAAAAACGCATACGCCCTTTTTGGCCAACCAAGCAAGCCTGTAAATGTAATCTGCACTACAATGAAGTCTCACTGCCCCCCGGGCAAAAGGGCCATCTGAAAAAAGTGTAAAATCCAGAAAGGTAGGACAGGATATGGAGAACAGGGAGCCTTGTTATGCTGATTGGCAGGATGTAAATTGCCAGCAGCCACCCTGGAGAAGTGTATGGTGTTTCCTGAAACACGTAAGAAACAAAGCAACACAGCCTATGGCACTTCCACTTATGGTCCTATAGCTTACGGAAATTAAAATCAAAAACAGAGAGCCACCCCAATATTTGGGACGGCTGTGTTCACGAGAAGCTCGTCTAGAGTATCAGGTAAATATCCCAGAAAGCAAAAAATGGATAAAGAAGTTGTGGCACGTACGTACAATGCAATATCACTCAGCAATGAAATCTGTGTCATCAGGCCCGTAGCGGCATAGTGAGTGGATGCAGGTACGGTGATTTTACGTGAACTACGTCACACAGAAAAAGACACATCATAAGATATCACTAATACACGGAATGTAAACTTGCCTACACATGAACTGAATTACAAAACAGAACAGGGTCTCAAATTTAGAAAACCAACTAGTGCTTGCTTATGGGGAAAGGTGCCTTGGGTTGCTGCATAAAACCAGAGACAGAAATTAGCACAGATAACTTTCCATAAGCCAAATATGTAATAGACAAGACCTACTCCTTGCTCATCGAAATGCACCCAACACCACATATTCAACGCCTAGGAATATACCTGACTAGGAAGAATCTTAAAACCCATGGATATATATGTCTCCGTACGAGAATCAAGCGTGTGTACTGCAGCCGAAATTCAGCAGTGAAAATCCGATAAATCCCATTATCAAAATAAATTTCGAAAACAAAACACAAAGACAGTGAAATAGAGAGCAATTCTTAAATAATTCACTCAGGGCATGTGATGCAACCGGGATTGACCACATCTACACCCAGAGCTGGTTGAGACATAAGGCTGGACACTTCAGGCTGATAGCATTGGTGAGTTTCGGTGAGCAAATGCAGACCCTTTGAAGTCATACTGCATGGTACCCATTCCATGGGTCCCAACTCTCCAGGTTCAAGGGATTCTTCCTCCAGCTGAAACATGCATGGGTTACACAGAGTATCGTCCACCGTGTGATTGGGAAACGATTTAAAATGCATCTCAGTTTTCGTATCCTGGTCCTCGGGTTCACCATTCCAGATGCTTTACTAACACTCTCCCCGCTTGGAGAGTCAGTGGCTTTAACCTCCTCTTTGGCACAGCTTGCAATTTCTGTGCAAGATGAACAGGTATAGGGAGAACCAATGAGACACTAGCTGTAGGTGTCTGCACGGGCAAATGTAACGCTCATTGCCCACCAGGAGGAGGAATTAAACAAATGCTCAGCGTGCCCTGCCGGAAACAGATTAGGGCCTGAAGCAATCCTGCGGTTTTGTGCCCAGCTCACAAGAAAGCGAGGTGAAGAAAGGAGCTCAGGGGCACTGTAATTCACAAACCTGCAGAGTTATAAATGACAGCTATCTTCCAAAAGTATATTGAAGTAAGCCTGCGAAGGGGACTTGAAAGCGGGGCAGAATTTCAGGAAAACGATTGCAGGGGGTAGACTGGAATTACCCTGAAAGCATAGGAAAAGAGGCACAACGTCGACAATGATGCACTTGGCCAAAAAGGGCGTATGCGTTTTTTCCTGAATATATTCAGGAAAAAACGCATACGCACTTTTTGGCCAACCAAGCAAGCCTGTAAAGGAAATCTGCACTACAATGAAATCTCACTGCCCCCCGGGCAAAAGGGCCATCTGAAAAAAGTGTAAAATCCAGGAAGGTAGGACAGGATAAGGAGGACAGGGAGCATTGTTCGGCTGATTGGGAGGATGTAATTTGCCAACAGCCACCCTGGAGAAGTGTATGGTGTTTCCTGAAACACGTAAGAAATAAAGCAACACAGCCTATGGCAATTGCACTTATGGTCCTATTCCTTAGGGAAATTAAAATTAAAAACAGAGAGCCACCCCAAAGTTTGGGACGCCTGTGTTCCCAAGAAGCTCGTCTACAGTACCAGGTAAATATCCCAGAAAGCAAAAAATGGATAAAGAAGTTGTGGCACGTACGTGCAATGCAGTATCACTCAGCAATGAAATCTGTGTCATCAGGACCATAGCAGCATAGTGAGTGGATGCAGGTACGGTGATTCTACGTGAACTACGTCACACAGAAAAAGAAATATCATAAGATATCACTAATACACGGAATGTAAACTTGACTACACATGAACTGAATTACAAAACAGAACAGGGTCTCAAATTTAGAAAACCAACTAGTGCTTGCTTATGGGGAAAGGTGCCTTGGGGTGCTGCATAAAACCAGAGACTGAAATTAGCACAGATAACATTCCATAAGCCACATATGTAATAGACAAGACCTACTCCTTGCTCAACGAAATGGACCCAACACCACATATTCAACGCCTTGGAATATACCTGACTAGGAAGAATCTTAAAACCCATGGATATATATGTCTCCGTAAGAGAATCAAGCGCGTGTGTACAGCGGCCGAAATTCAGCAGTGAAAATCCGATAAATCCCATTATCAAAATAAATTTCGAAAACAAAACACAAAGACAGTGAAATAGCAATTCTTAAATAATTCACTCAGGGCATGTGATGCAATCGGGATTGACCACATCTACACCCAGAGCTGGTTGAGACATAAGGCTGGACACTTCAGGCTGATAGCATTGGTGAGTTTCGGTGAGCAAATGCAGACCCTTTGAAGTCATACTGCATGGTACCCATTCCATGGGTCCCAACTCTCCAGGTTCAAGGGATTCTTCCTCCAGCTAAAACATGCATGGGAAACCCAGAGTATCATCCACCGTGTGATTGGGAAACGATTTAAAATACATCTCAGTTTTCGTATCCTGGTCCTCGGGTTCACCATTCCAGATGCTTTACTAACACTCTCCCCGCTTGGAGAGTCAGTGCCTTTAACCTCCTGTTTGGCACAGCTTGCAATTTCTGTGCAAGATGAACAGGAATAGGGAGAACCAATGAGAGACTAGCTGTAGGTGTCTGCACGGGCAAATGTAACGCTCATTGCCCACCAGGAAGAGGAATTAAACAAAGGCTCAGTGTGCCCTGCTGGAAACAGATTAGGGCCTGAAGCAATCCTGCGGTTTTGTCCCCAGCTCACAAGAAAGCGAGTTGAAGAAAGGAGCTCAGGGGCACTGTAATTCACAAACTTGCAGAATTATAAATGACAGCTATCCTCCAAAAATATATTGAGGTAAGCCTGCGAAGGGGACTTGAAAGCGGGGCAGAATTTCAGGAAAACGATTGCAGGGTGTAGACTGGAATTGCCCTGAAAGCATAGGAAAAGAGGCACAACGTCGACAATGATGCACTTGGCCAAAAAGGGCGTATGCGTTTTTTCCTGAATATATTCAGGAAAAACCGCATACGCCCTTTTTGGCCAACTAAGCAAGCCTGTAAAGGAAATCTGCACTACAATGAAATCTCACTGCCCCCCCGGGCAAAAGGGCCATCTGAAAAAAGTGTAAAATCCAGAAAGCTAGGACAGGATATGGAGAACAGGGAGCCTTTTTATGCTCATTGGCAGGATGTAATTTGTGAACAGCCACTCTGGAGAAGTGTATGGTGTTTCCTGAAACACGTAAGAAATAAAGCAACACAGCCTATGGCAATTGCACTTATGGTCCTATTGCTTATGGAAATTAAAATCAAAAACTGAGAGCCACCCCAAAGTTTGGGACGGCTGTGTTCCCAAGAAGCTCGTCTACAGTACCAGGTAAATATCCCAGAAAGCAAAAAATGGATAAAGAAGTTGTGGCACGTACGTGCAATGCAATATCACTCAGCAATGAAATCTGTGTCATCAGGCCCGTAGCGGCATAGTGAGTGGATGCAGGTACGGTGATTCTACGTGAACTGCGTCACACAGAAAAAGAAACATCATAAGATATCACTAATACACGGAATGTAAACTTGACTACACATGAACTGAATTTCAAAACAGAACAGGGTCTCAAATTTAGAAAACCAACTATTGCTTGCTTATGGGGAAAGGTGCCTTGGGGTGCTGCATAAAACCAGAGACTGAAATTAGCACAGATAACATTCCATAAGCCAAATATGTAATAGACAAGACCTACTCCTTGCTCAACGAAATGGACTCAACACCACATATTCAATGCCTAGGAATATACCTGACTAGGAAGAATCTTAAAACCCATGGATTTATAGGTCTCCGTAACAGAATCAAGCGTGTGTACAGCGGCATAAACGCAGCAATGAAAATCCGATAAATCCCATTATCAAAATAAATTTCGAAAACAAAACACAAAGACAGTGAAATAGAGAGCAATTCTTAAATAATTCACTCAGGGCATGTGATGCAATCGGCATTTAACACAACTACACCCAGAGCTGGTTGAGACATAAGGCTGGACACTTCAGGCTGATAGCATTGGTGAGTTTCGGTGAGCAAATGCAGACCCTTTGAAGTCATACTGCATGGTACCTATTTCATGGGTCCCAACTCTTCAGGCTTAAGGGATTCTTCCTCCAGCTAAAACATGCATGGGAAACCCACAGCATGGTCCACCGTTTGATTGGGAAACGATTTAAAATGCATCTCAGTTTTTGTATCCTGGTCCTCGGGTTCACCATTCCAGATGCTTTACTAACACTCTCCCCGCTTGGAGAGTCAGTGCCTTTAACCTCCTGTTTGGCACAGCTTGCAATTTCTGTGCAAGATGAACAGGAATAGGGAGAACCAATGAGAGACTAGCTGTAGGTGTCTGCACGGGCAAATGTAACGCTCATTTCCCACCAGGAAGAGGAATTTAACAAAGGCTCAGCGTGCCCTGCCGCAAACAGATTAGGGCCTGAAGCAATCCTTCGGTTTTGTGCCCAGCTCACAAGAAAGCGAGTTGAAGAAAGGAGCTCAGGGTCACTGTAATTCACAAACCTGCAGAGTTATAAATGACAGCTATCCTCCAAAAATATATTGAAGTAAGCCTGCGAAGGGGACTTGAAAGCGGGGCAGAATTTCAGGAAAACGATTGCAGGGGGTAGACTGGAATTGCCCAGAAAGCATAGGAAAAGAGGCAGAAGGTCGACAATGATGCACTTGGCCATAAAGTGCGTATGCGTTTTATCCTGAATATATTCAGGAAAAAACGCATACGCCCTTTATGGCCAACCAAGCAAGCCTGTAAAGGAAATCTGCACTACAATGAAGTCTCACTGCCCCCCGGGCAAAAGGGCCATCTGAAAAAAGTGTAAAATCCAGAAAGGTAGGACAGGATATGGAGAACAGGGAGCCTTGTTATGCTGATTGGCAGGATGTAAATTGAGAGCAGCCACCCTGGAGAAGTGTATGGTGTTTCCTGAAACACTTAAGAAACAAAGCAACACAGCCTATGGCACTTCCACTTATGGTCCTATAGCTAACGGATATTAAAATAAAAAACAGACAGCCACCCCATTATTTGGGACGGCTGTGTTCACAAGAAGCTCGTCTACAGTATCAGGTAAATATCCCAGAAAGCAAAAAATGGATAAAGATGTTGTGGCACGTACGTACAATGCAATATCACTCAGCAATGAAATCTGTGTCATCAGGCCCGTAGCGGCATAGAGAGTGGATGCAGGTACGGTGATTCTACGTGAACTACGTCACACAGAAAAAGAAACATCATAAGATATCACTAATACACGCAATGTAAACTGGACTACACATGAACTGAATTACAAAACAGAACAGGGTCTCAAATTTAGAAAACCAACTATTGCTTGCTTATGGGGAAAAGCACCTTGGGGTGCTGCATAAAACCAGAGACTGAAATTAGCACAGATAACTTTCCATAAGCCAAATATGTAATAGACAAGACCTACTCCTTGCTCAACGAAATGGACTCAACACCACATATTCAATGCCAAGGAATATACCTGACTAGGAAGAATCTTAAAACCCATGGATTTATATGTCTCCGTAAGAGAATCAAGCGTGTGTACAGCGGCATAAACGCAGCAGTGAAAATCCAATAAATCACATTATCAAAATAAATTTCGAAAACAAAACACAAAGACAGTGAAATAGAGAGCAATTCTTAAATAATTCACTCAGGGCATGTGATGCAACCGGGATTGACCACATCTACACCCAGAGCTGGTTGAGACATAAGGCTGGACACTTCAGGCTGATAACATTGGTGAGTTTCGGTGAGCAAATGCAGACCCTTTGAAGTCATACTGCATGGTACGCATTCCATGGGTCCCAACTCTCCAGGTTCAAGGGATTCTTCCTCCAGCTAAAACATGCATGGGAAACCCACAGTATGGTCCACCGTGTGATTGGGAAACGATTTAAAATGCATCTCAGTTTTCGTATCCATGTCCTCGGTTTCACAATTCCAGACGCTTTACTAACACTCTCCCTGCTTGGAGAGTCAGTGCCTTTAACCTCCTCTTTGGCACAGCTTGCAATTTCTGCGCAAGATGAACAGGAATAGGGAGAACCAATGAGAGACTAGCTGTAGGTGTCTGCACGGGCAAATGTAACGCTCATTTCCCACCAGGAAGAGGAGTTAACCAAAGGCTCAGTGTGCCCTGCTGGAAACAGATTAGGGCCTGAAGCAATCCGGCGGTTTTGTGCCCAGCTCACAAGAAAGCGAGTTGAAGAAAGGAGCTCAGGGGCACTGTAATTCACAAACCTGCAGAGTTATAATTGACAGCTATCCCCCAAAAATATATTGAAGTAAGCCTGCGAAGGGGACTTGAAAGCGGGGCAGAATTTCAGGAAAACGATTGCAGGGTGTAGACTGGAATTGCACTGAAAGCATAGGAAAAGAGGCACAACGTCGACAATGATGCACTTGGCCAAAAAGGGCGTATGCGTATTTTCCTGAATATATTCAGGAAAAAATGCATACGCCCTTTTTGGCCAATCAAGCAAGCCTGTAATGGAAGTCTGCACTACAATGAAGTCTCAATGCCCCCCGGGCAAAAGGGCCATCTGAAAAAAGTGTAAAATCCAGAAAGGTACGACAGGATATGGAGAACAGGGAGCCTTGTTATGCTGATTGGCAGGATGTAAATTGCCAGCAGCCACCCTGGAGAAGTGTATGGTGTTTCCTGAAACACGTAAGAAACAAAGCAACACAGCCTATGGCACTTCCACTTATGGTCCTATACCTTACGGAAATTAAAATCAAAAAGAGACAGCCACCCCAATATTTGGGAGGGATGTGTTCACAAGAAGCTCGTCTACAGTATCAGGTAAATATCCCAGAAAGCAAAAAATGGATAAAGAAGTTGTGGCACGTACGTGCAATGCAGTAACACTCAGCAATGAAATCTGTGTCATCAGGCCCGTAGCGGCATAGTGAGTGGATGCATGTACGGTGATTCTACGTGAACTATGTCACACAGAAAAAGAAACATCATAAGATATCACTAATACACGGAATGTAAACTTGACTAAACGTGAACTGAATTACAAAACAGAACAGGGTCTCAAATTTAGAAAACCAACTAGTGCTTGCTTATGGGGAAAGTTGCCTTGGGGTGCTGCATATAACCAGAGACTGAAATTAGCACAGATAACTTTCCATAAGCCAAATATGTAATAGACAAGACCTACTCCTTGCTCAACGAAATGGACTCAACACCACATATTCAACGCCAAGGAATATACCTGACTAGGAAGAATCTTAAAACCCATGGATTTATATGTCTCCGTAAGAGAATCAAGCGTGTGTACAGCGGCATAAACGCAGCAGTGACAATCCGATAAATCCCATTATCAAAATAAATTTCGAAAACAAAACACAAAGACAGTGAAATAGAGAGCAATTCTTAAATAATTCAATCAGGGCATGTGATGCAACCGGGATTGACCACATCTACACCCAGAGCTGGTTGAGACATAAGGCTGGACACTTCAGGCTGATAGCATTGGTGAGTTTCGGTGAGCAAATGAAGACCCTTTGAACTCATACTGCATGGTACCCATTCCATGGGTCCCAACTCTCCAGATTCAAGGCATTCTTCCTCCAGCTAAAACATGCATGGGAAACCCAGAGTATCGTCCACCGTGTGATTGGGAAACGATTTAAAATGCATCTCAGTTTTCGTACCCTGGTCCACGGGTTCACCATTCCAGATTCTTTACTAACACTCTCCCCGCTTGGAGAGTCAGTGCCTTTAAACTCCTATTTTGCACAGCTTGAAATTTCTGTGCAAGATGAACCGGAATAGGGAGAACCAATGAGAGACTAGCTGTAGGTGTCTGCACGGGCAAATGTAACGCTCATTGCCGACCAGGAAGAGGAATTAAACAAAGGCTCAGCGTGCCCTGCTGAAAACAGATTAGGGCCTGATGCAATCCTGCTGTTTTGTGCCCAGCTCACAAGAAAGCGAGTTGAAGAAAGGAGCTCAGGGTCACTGTAATTCACAAACCTGCAGAGTTATAAATGACAGCTATCCTCCAAAAATATATTGAAGTAAGCCTGCGAAGGGGACTTGAAAGCGCGGAAGAATTTCAGGAAAACGATTGCAGGGGTAGACTGGAATTGCCCTGAAAGCATAGGAAAAGAGGCAGAACGTCGACAATGATGCACTTGGCCAAAAGGGGCGTATGCGTTTTTTCCTGAATATATTCAGGAAAAAACGCATACGCTCTTTTTGGCCAAACAAGCAAGCCTGTAAAAGAAATCTGCACTACAATGAAGTCTCACTGCCCCCCGGGCAAAAGGGCCATCTGAAAAAAGTGTAAAATCCAGAAAGGTAGAACAGGATATGGAGAACAGGGAGCCTTGTTATGCTGATTGGCAGGATGTAAATTGCCACCAGCCACCCTGGAGAAGTGTATGGTGTTTCCTGAAGCACGTAAGAAACAAAGCAACACAGCCTATGGCACTTCCACTTATGGTCCTATAGCTTACGGAAATTCAAATCAACAGACAGCCACCCCAATATTTGGGACAGCTGTGTTCCCAAGAAGCTCGTCTACAGTATCAGGTAAATATCCCAGAAAGCAAAAAATGGATAAAGAAGTTGTGACACGTACGTACAATGCAATATCACTCAGCAATGAAATCTGTGTCATCAGGCTCATAGTGGCATAGTGAGTGGATGCAGGTACGGTGATTCTATGTGAACTACGTCACACAGAAAAAGAAACATCATAAGATATCACTAATACACGTAATGTAAACTTGACTACACATGAACTGAATTACAAAACAGAATAGGGTCTAAAATTTAGAAAACCAACTAGTGCTTGCTTATGGGGAAAGGTGCCTTGGGGTGCTGCATAAAACCAGAGACTGAAATTAGCACAGATAACTTTCCATAAGCCAAATATGTAATAGACAAGACCTACTCCTTGCTCAACGAAATGGACCCAACACCACATATTCAACGCCTAGGAATATACCTGACTAGGAAGAATCTTAAAACCCATGGATATATATGTCTCCATAAGAGAATCAAGCGTGTGTACAGCGGCCGAAACGCAGCAGTGAAAATCCGATAAATCCCATTATCAAAATAAATTTCGAAAACAAAACACAAAGACAGTGAAATAGAGAGCAATTCTTAAATAATTCACTCAGGGCATGTGATGCAACCGGGATTGACCACATCTACAACCAGAGCTGGTTGAGACATAAGGCTGGACACTTCAGGCTGATAGCATTGGTGAGTTTCGGTGAGCAAATGCAGACCCTTTGAAGTCATACTGCATGGTACCCATTCCATGGGTCCCAACTCTCCAGGTTCAAGGGATTCTTCCTCCAGCTAAAACATGCATGGGAAACCCAGAGTATCGTCCACCGTGTGATTGGGAAACGATTTAAAAGGCATCTCAGTTTTCGTATCCTTGTCCTCGGGTTCACCATTCCAGATGCTTTACTAACACTCTCCCCGCTTGGAGAGTCAGTGCCTTTAACCTCCTGTTTGGCACAGCTTGCAATTTCTGGGCAAGATGAACAGGAATAGGGAGAACCAATGAGAGACTAGCTGTAGGTGTCTGCACGGGCAAATGTAACGCTCATTTCCCAACAGGAAGAGGAATTAACCAAAGGCTCAGCATGCCCTGCCGGAAACAGATTGGGGCCTGAAGCAATCCTGCGGTTTTGTGCCCAGCTCACAAGAAAGCGAGTTGAAGAAAGGAGCTCAGGTGCACTGTAATTCACAAACCTGCAGAGTTATAAATGACAGCTATCCTCCAAAAATATATTGAAGTAAGCCTGCGAAGGGGACTTGAAAGCGGGGCAGAATTTCAGGAAAACGATTGCAGGGGGTAGACAGGAATTGCCCTGAAAGCATAGGAAAAGAGGCACAACGTCGACAATGATGCACTTGGCCAAAAAGGGCGTATGCGTTTTTTCCTGAAGATATTCAGGAAAAAACGCATACGCCCTTTTTGGCCAACCAAGCAAGCCTGTAAAGGAAATCTGCACTACAATGAAGTCTCACTGCCCCCCGGGCAAAAGGGCCATCTGAAAAAAGTGTAAAATCCAGAAAGGTAGGACAGGATATGGAGAACAGGGAGCCTTGTTATGCTGATTGGCAGGATGTAAATTGCCAGCAGCCACCCTGGAGAAGTGTATGGTGTTTCCTGCAACACTTAAGAAACAAAGCAACACAGCCTATGGCACTTCCACTTATGGTCCTATAGCTTACGGAAATTAAAATCAAAAACAGACAGCCACCCCAATATTTGGGACGGCTGTGTTCACAAGAAGCTCGTCTAAAGTATCAGGTAAATATCCCAGAAAGCAAAAAATGGATAAGGAAGTTGTGGCACGTACGTACAATGCTATATCACTCAGCAATGAAATCTGTGTCATCAGGCCCAAAGCAGCGTAGTGAGTGGATGCAGGTACGGTGATTCTACGTGAACTACGTCACACAGAAAAAGAAACATCATAAGATATCACTAATACACGGAATGTAAACTTGACTACACATGAACTGAATTACAAAACAGAACAGGGTCTCAAATTTAGAAAACCAACTAGTGCTTGCTTATGGGAAAAGGTGCCTTGGGGTGCTGCATAAAACCAGAGACTGAAATTAGCACAGATAACTTTCCATAAGCCAAATATGTAATAGACAAGACCTACTCCTTGCTCAACGAAATGGACCCAACACCACATATTCAACGCCTAGGAATATACCTGACTAGGAAGAATCTTAAAACCCATGGATATATATGTCTCTGTAAGAGAATCAAGCGTGTGTACAGCGGCCGAAACGCAGCAGTGAAAATCCGATAAATCCCATTATCAAAATAAATTTCGAAAACAAACACAAAGACAGTGAAATAGAGAGCAATTCTTAAATAATTCACTCAGGGCAGGTGATGCAACCGGTATTGACCACATCTACACCCAGAGCTGGTTGAGACATAAGGCTGGACAGTTCAGGCTGATAGCATTGGTGAGTTTCGGTGAGCAAATGCAGACCCTTTGAAGTCATACTGCATGGTACCTATTCCATGGGTCCCAACTCTTCAGGTTCAAGGCATTCTTCCTCCAGCTAAAACATGCATGAGAAACCCACAGTATGGTACACCGTGTGATTGGGAAACGATTTAAAATGCATCTCAGTTTTCATATCCTGGTCCTCGGGTTCACCATTCCAGATGCTTTACTAACACTCTCCCTGTTTGGAGAGTCAGTGCCTTTAACCTCCTGTTTGGCACAGCTTGCAGTTTCTGTGCAAGTTGAACAGGAATAGGGAGAACCAATGAGAGACTAGCTGTAGGTGTCTGCACGGGCAAATGTAACGCTCATTTCCCACCAGGAAGAGGAATTAACCAAAGGCTCAGCATGCCCTGCCGGAAACAGATTAGGGCCTGAAGCAATCCTGCGGTTTTGTGCCCAGCTCACAAGAAAGTGAGTTGAAGAAAGGAGCTCAGGGGCACTGTAATTCACAAACCTGCAGAGTTATAAATGACAGCTATCTTCCAAAAGTATATTTAAGTAAGCCTGCGAAGGGGACTTGAAAACGGGGCAGAATTTCAGGAAAACGATTGCAGGGGGTACACTGGAATTGCCCTGAAAGCATAGGAAAAGAGGCACAACGTCGACAATGATGCACTTGGCCAAAAAGGGCGTATGCGTTTTTTCCTGAATATATTCAGGAAAAAACGCATACGCCCTTTTTGGCCAACCAAGCAAGCCTGTAAATGAAATCTGCACTACAATAAAGTCTCACTGCCCCTCGGGCAAAAGGGCCATCTGAAAAAAGTGAAAATCCGGAAAGGTAGGACAGGATATGGAGAACAGGGAGCCTTGTTATGCTGATTGGCAGGATGTAAATTGCCACCAGCCACCCTGGAGAAGTGTATGGTGTTTCCTGCAACACGTAAGAAACAAAGCAACACAGCCTATGGCACTTCCACATATGGTCCTATAGCTTACGGAAATTAAAATCAAAAACAGACAGCCACCCCAATATTTGGGACGGCTGTGTTCACAAGAAGCTCGTCTACAGTATCAGGTAAATATCCCAGAAAGCAAAAAATGGATAAAGAAGATGTGGCACGTACGTACAATGCAATATCACTCAGAAATGAAATCTGTGTCATCAGGCCCGTAGCGGCATAGTGAGTGGATGCAGGTACGGTGATTCTATGTGAACTACGTCACACAGAAAAAGAAACATCATAAGATATCACTAATACACGTAATGTAAACTTGACTACACATGAACTGAATTACAAAACAGAATAGGGTCTAAAATTTAGAAAACCAACTAGTGCTTGCTTATGGGGAAAGGTGCCTTGGGGTGCTGCATAAAACCAGAGACTGAAATTAGCACAGATAACTTTCCATAAGCCAAATATGTAATAGACAAGACCTACTCCTTGCTCAACGAAATGGACCCAACACCACATATTCAACGCCTAGGAATATACCTGACTAGGAAGAATCTTAAAACCAATGGATATATATGTCTCCATAAGAGAATCAAGCGTGTGTACAGCGGCCGAAACGCAGCAGTGAAAATCCGATAAATCCCATTATCAAAATAAATTTCGAAAACAAAACACAAAGACAGTGAAATAGAGAGCAATTCTTAAATAATTCACTCAGGGCATGTGATGCAACCGGGATTGACCACATCTACAACCAGAGCTGGTTGAGACATAAGGCTGGACACTTCAGGCTGATAGCATTGGTGAGTTTCGGTGAGCAAATGCAGACCCTTTGAAGTCATACTGCATGGTACCCATTCCATGGGTCCCAACTCTCCAGGTTCAAGGGATTCTTCCTCCAGCTAAAACATGCATGGGAAACCCAGAGTATCGTCCACCGTGTGATTGGGAAACGATTTAAAATGCATCTCAGTTTTCGTATCCTTGTCCTCGGGTTCACCATTCCAGATGCTTTACTAACACTCTCCCCGCTTGGAGAGTCAGTGCCTTTAACCTCCTGTTTGGCACAGCTTGCAATTTCTGGGCAAGATGAACAGGAATAGGGAGAACCAATGAGAGACTAGCTGTAGGTGTCTGCAGGGGCAAATGTAACGCTCATTTCCCAACAGGAAGAGGAATTAACCAAAGGCTCAGCATGCCCTGCCGGAAACAGATTGGGGCCTGAAGCAATCCTGCGGTTTTGTGCCCAGCTCACAAGAAAGCGAGTTGAAGAAAGGAGCTCAGGTGCACTGTAATTCACAAACCTGCAGAGTTATAAATGACAGCTATCCTCCAAAAATATATTGAAGTAAGCCTGCGAAGGGGACTTGAAAGAGGGGCAGAATTTCAGGAAAACGATTGCAGGGGGCAGACAGGAATTGCCCTGAAAGCATAGGAAAAGAGGCACAACGTCGACAATGATGCACTTGGCCAAAAAGGGCGTATGCGTTTTTTCCTGAATATATTCAGGAAAAAACGCATACGCCCTTTTTGGCCAACCAAGCAAGCCTGTAAAGGAAATCTGCACTACAATGAAGTCTCACTGCCCCACGGGCAAAAGGGCCATCTGAAAAAAGTGTAAAATCCAGAAAGGTAGGACAGGATATGGAGAACAGGGAGCCTTGTTATGCTGATTGGCAGGATGTAAATTGCCAGCAGCCACCCTGGAGAAGTGTATGGTGTTTCCTGCAACACTTAAGAAACAAAGCAACACAGCCTATGGCACTTCCACTTATGGTCCTATAGCTTACGGAAATTAAAATCAAAAACAGACAGCCACCCCAATATTTGGGACGGCTGTGTTCACAAGAAGCTCGTCTAAAGTATCAGGTAAATATCCCAGAAAGCAAAAAATGGATAAGGAAGTTGTGGCACGTACGTACAATGCTATATCACTCAGCAATGAAATCTGTGTCATCAGGCCCAAAGCAGCGTAGTGAGTGGATGCAGGTACGGTGATTCTACGTGAACTACGTCACACAGAAAAAGAAACATCATAAGATATCACTAATACACGGAATGTAAACTTGACTACACATGAACTGAATTAAAAAACAGAACAGGGTCTCAAATTTAGAAAACCAACTAGTGCTTGCTTATGGGAAAAGGTGCCTTGGGGTGCTGCATAAAACCAGAGACTGAAATTAGCACAGATAACTTTCCATAAGCCAAATATATAATAGACAAGACCTACACCTTGCTCAACGAAATGGACCCAACACCACATATTCAACGCCTAGGAATATACCTGACTAGGAAGAATCTTAAAACCCATGGATATATATGTCTCTGTAAGAGAATCAAGCGGGTGTACAGTGGCCGAAACACAGCAGTGAAAATCCAATAAATCCCATTATCAAAATAAATTTCGAAAACAAAACACAAAGATAGTGAAATAGAGAGCAATTCTTAAATAATTCACTCAGGGCATGTGATGCAACCGGGATTGAGCACATCTACACCCAGAGCTGGTTGAGACATAAGGCTGGACAGTTCAGGCTGATAGCATTGGTGAGTTTCGGTGAGCAAATGCAGACCCTTTTAAGTCATACTGCATGGTACCCATTCCATGGGTCCCAACTCTCCAGGTTCAAGGGATTCTTCCTCCAGCTAAAACATGCATGGGAAACCCAGAGTATCGTCCACCGTGTGATTGGGAAACGATTTAAAATGCATCTCCGTTTTCGTATCCTGGTCCTCGGGTTCACCATTCCAGATGCTTTACTAACACTCTCCCCGCTTGGAGAGTCAGTGCCTTTAACCTCCTGTTTGGCACAGCTTGCAATTTCTGTGCAAGATGAACAGGAATAGGGAGAACCAATGAGAGACTAGCTGTAGGTGTCTCCACGGGCAAATGTAACGCTCATTGCCCACCAGGAAGAGGAATTAAACAAAGGCTCACTGTGCCGTGCTGGAAACAGATTAGGGCCTGAAGCAATCCTGCGGTTTTGTGCCCAGCTCACAAGAAAGCGAGTTGAAGAAAGGAGCTCAGGGGCACTGTAATTCACAAACCTGCAGAGTTATAAATGACAGCTATCCTCCAAAAATATATTGAAGTAAGCCTGCGAAGGGGACTTGAAACCGGGGCAGAATTTCAGGAAAACGATTGCAGGGGGTAGACTGGAATTGCCCTGAAAGCATAGGAGAAGAGGAACAACGTCGACAATGATGCACTTGGCCAAAAACGGCGTATGCGATTTTTCCTAAATATATTCAGGAAAAAACGCATACGCCCTTTTTGGCCAACCAAGCAAGCCTGTAAAGGAAATCTGCACTACAATGAAGTCTCACTGCCCCCCGGGCAAAAGGGCCATCTGAAAAAAGTGTAAAATCCAGAAAGGTAGGACAGGATATGGAGAACAGGGAGCCTTGTTATGCTGATTGGCAGGATGTAAATTGTGAACAGCCACCCTGGAGAAGTGTATGGTATTTCCTGAAACACGTAAGAAACAAAGCAACACAGCCTATTGCACTTCCACATATGGTCCTATAGCTTACGGAAATTAAAATCAAAAACAGACAGCCACCCCAATATTTGGGACGGCTGTGTTCACAAGAAGCTCGTCTACAGTATCAGGTAAATATCCCAGAAAGCAAAAAATGGATAAAGAAGTTGTGGCACGTACGTACAATGCAATATCACTCAGCAATGAAATCTGTGTCATCAGGCCCGTAGCGGCATAATGAGTGGATGCAGATACGGTGATTCTACGTGAACTACGTCACACAGAAAAAGAAACATCATAAGATATCACTAATACACGGAATGTAAACTTGACTACACATGAACTGAATTACAAAACAGAACAGGGTCTCAAATTTAGAAAACCAACTAGTGCTTGCTTATGGGGAAAGGTGCGTTGGGGTGCTGCATAAAACCAGAGACTGAAATTAGCACAGATAACTTTCCATAAGCCAAATATGTAATAGACAAGATCTACTCCTTGCTCAACGAAATGGACCCAACACCACATATTCAACGCCTAGGAATATACCTGACTAGGAAGAATCTTAAAACCCATGGATATATATGTTTCCGTAAGAGAATCAAGCATGTGTACAGCGGCCGAAACGCAGCAGTGAAAATCCGATAAATCCCATTATCAAAATAAATTTCAAAAACAAAACACAAAGACAGTGAAATAGAGACCAATTCTTAAATAATTCACTCAGGGCATGTGATGCAACCGGGATTGACCGCATCTACACCCAGAGCTGGTTGAGACATAAGGCTGGACACTTCAGGCTGATAGCATTGGTGAGTTTCGGTGAGCAAATGCAGACCCTTTGAAGTCATACTGCATGGCACTCATTCCATGGGTTCCAACAATCCAGGTTCAAGGGATTCTTCCTCAAGCTAAAACATGCATGGGAAACCCAGAGTATCGTCCACCGTGTGATTGGGAAACAATTTAAAATGCATCTCAGTTTTCGTATCCTGGTCCTCGGGTTCACCATTCCAGATGCTTTACTAACACTCTCCCCGCTTGGAGAGTCAGTGCCTTTAACCTCCTGTTTGGCACAGCTTGCAATTTCTGTGCAAGATGAACAGGAATAGGGAGAACCAATGAGAGACTAGCTGTAGGTGTCTGCACGGGCAAATGTAACGCTCATTGCCCACCAGGAAGAGGAATTAAACAAAGGCTCAGTGTGCCCTGCTGGAAAAAGATTAGGGCCTGAAGCAATCCTGCGGTTTTGTGCCCAGCTCACAAGAAAGCGAGTTGAAGAACGGAGCTCAGGGGCACTGTAATTCACAAACCTGCAGAGTTATAAATGACAGCTATCCTCCAAAAATATATTGAGGTAAGCCTGCGAAGGGGACTTGAAAGCGGGGCAGAATTTCAGGAAAACGATTGCAGGGGGTAGACTGGAATTGCCCTGAAAGCATAGGAAAAGAGGCACAACGTCGACAATGATGCACTTGGCCAAAAAGGGCGTATGCGTTTTTTCCTGAATATATTCAGGAAAAAACGCATACGCCCTTTTTGGCCAACCAAGCAAGCCTGTAAAGGAAAACTGCACTACAATGAAATCTCACTGCCCCCCTGGGCAAAAGGGCCATCTGAAAAAAGTGTAAAATCCAGAAAGGTAGGACAGGATATGGAGAACAGGGAGCCTTGTTATGCTGATTGGCAGGATGTAAATTGTGAACAGCCACCCTGGAGAGGTGTATGGTGTTTCCTGAAACACGTAAGAAATAAAGCAACACAGCCTATGGCAATTGCACTTATGGTCTTATTGCGTAGGGAAATTAAAATCAAAAACAGAGAGCCACCCCAAAATTTGGGACGGCTGTGTTCCCAAGAAGCTCGTCTACAGTACCAGATAAATATCCCAGAAAGCAAAAAATGGATAAAGAAGTTGTGGCACGTACATGCAATGCAATATCACTCAGCAATGAAATCTGTGTCATCAGGCCCGTAGCGGCATAGTGAGTGGATGCAGGTACGGTGATTCTACGTGAACTACGTCACACACAAAAAGAAACATCATAAGATATCACTAATACACGGAATGTAAACTTGACTACACATGAACTGAATTACAAAACAGAACAGGGTCTCAAATTTAGAAAACCAACTAGTGCTTGCTTATGGGGAAAGGTGCCTTGGGGTGCTGCATAAAACCAGAGACTGAAATTAGCACAGATAACATTCCATAAGCCAAATATGTAATAGACAAGACCTACTCCTTGTTCAACGAAATGGACTCAACACCACATATTCAATGCCTAGGAATATACCTGAGTAGGAAGAATCTTAAAACCCATGGATTTATAGGTCTCCGTAACAGAATCAAGCGTGTGTACAGCGACGTAAGGGCAGCAATGAAAATCCGATAAATCCCATTATCAAAATAAATTTTGAAAACAAAACACAAAGACAGTGATATAGAGAGCAATTCTTAAATAATTCACTCAGGGCATATGATGCAACAGGGATTTAACACATCTACACCCAGAGCTGGTTGAGACATAAGGCTGGACACTTCAGGCTGATAGCATTGGTGAGTTTCGGTGAGAAAATGCAGACCCTTTGAAGTCATACTGCATGGTACTCCTTCCATGGGTCCCAACTCTCCAGGTTCAAGGGATTCTTCCTCCAGCTAAAACATGCATGGGAATCCCAGAGTATCGTCCACCTTGTGATTGAGAAACGATTTAAAATGCATCTCAGTTTTCGTATCCTGGTCCTAGGGTTTACCATTCCAGATGCTTTACTAACACTCTCCCCGCTTGGAGAGTCAGTGCCTTTAACCTACTCCTTGGCACAGCTTGCAATTTCTGTGCAAGATGAACAGGAATAGGGAGAACCAATGAGAGACTAGCTTAGGTGTCTGCACGGGCAAATGTAACGCTCATTTCCCACCAGGAAGAGGAATTAACCAAAGGCTCAGTGTGCCCTGTCGGAAACAGATTAGGGCCTGAAGCAGTCCTGCGGTTTTGTGCCCAGCTCACAAGAAAGCGAATTGAAGAAAGGAGCTCAGGGGCACTGTAATTCACAAACCTGCAGAGTTATAAATGACAGCTATCCTCCAAAAATATATTGAAGTAAGCCTGCGAAGGGGACTTGAATGCGGGGCAGAATTTCAGGAAAACGATTGCAGGGGGTAGACTGGATTTGCCCTGATAGCATAGGAAAAGAGGCAAAACGTCGATAATGATGCACTTGGCCAAAAAGGGCGTATGCGTTTTTTCCTGAATATATTCAGGAAAAAACGCATACGCCCTTTTTGGCCAACCAAGCAAGCCTGTAAAGGAAATCTGCACTACAATGAAGTCTCACTGCCCCCCGGACAAAAGGGCCATCTGAAAAAAGTGTAAAATCCAGAAAGGTAGGACAGGATATGGAGAACAGGGAGCCTTGTTTTGCTGATTGGCAGGATGTAAATTGCCAGCAGCCAACCTGGAGAAGTGTATGGTGTTTCCTGAAACACGTAAGAAACAAAGCAAACAGCCTATGGCACTTCCACTAATGGTCCTATAGCTTATGGAAATTAAAATCAAAAACAGACAGCCACCCCAATATTTGGGACGGCTGTGTTCACAAGAAGCTCGTCTACAGTGTCAGGTAAATATCCCAGAAAGCAAAAAATGGATAAAGAAGTTGTGGCACGTACGTTCAATGCAGTATCACTCAGCAATGAAATCTGTGTCATCAGGCCCGTAGCGGCATACTGAGTGGATGCAGGTACGGTGAATCTACGTGAACTCCGTCACACAGAAAAAGAAACATCATAAGATATCACTAATACACGTAATGTAAACTTGACTACACATGAACTGAATTACAAAACAGAACAGGGTCTCAAATTTAGAAAACCAACTAGTGCTTGCTTATGGGGAAAGGTGCCTTGGGGTGCTGCATAAAACCAGAGACTGAAATTAGCACAGATAACTTTCCATAAGCCAAATATGTAATAGACAAGACCTACTCCTTGCTCAACGAAATGGACCCAACACCACATATTCAACGCCTACGAATATACCTGACTAGGAAGAATCTTAAAACCCATGGATATATATGTCTCCGTAAGAGAATCAAGTGTGCGTACAGCAGCCGAAACACAGCAGTGAAAATCCGATAAATCCCATTATCAAAATAAATTTCGAAAACAAAACACAAAGACAGTGAAATAGAGAGCAATTCTTAAATAATTCACTCAGGGCATGTGATGCAACCGGGATTGATCACATCTACACCCAGAGCTGGTTGAGACATAAGGCTGGACACTTCAGGCTGATAGCATTGGTGAGTTTCGGTGAGCAAATGCAGACCCTTTGAAGTCATACTGCATGGTACCCATTCCATGGGTCCCAACTCTCCAGGTTCAAGGCATTCTTCCTCCAGCTGAAACATGCATGGGAAACCCAGAGTATCGTCCACCGTGTGATTGGGAAACGATTTAAAATGCATCTCAGTTTTCGTATCCTGGTCCTCGGGTTCACCATTCCAGATGCTTTACTAACACTCTCCCCGCTTGGAAAGTTAGTGCCTTTAACCTCCTCTTTGGCACAGCTTGCAATTTCTGTGCAAGATGAACAGGAATAGGGAGAACCAATGAGAGACTAGCTGTAGGTGTCTGCACGGGCAAATGTAACGCTCATTGCCCACCAGGAAGAGGAATTAAACAAAGGCTCAGTGTGCCCTGCTGGAAACAGATTAGGGCCTGAAGCAATCCTGCGGTTTTGTGCCCAGCTCACAAGAAAGCGAGTTGAAGAAAGGAGCTCAGGGGCACTGTAATTCACAAACCTGCAGAGTTATAAATGACAGCTATCCTCCAAAAATATATTGAAGTAAGCCTGCGAAGGGGACTTGAAAGCGGGGCAGAATTTCAGGAAAACGATTGCAGGGGGTAGCCTGGAATTGCCCAGAAAGCATAGGAAAAGAGGCAGAAAGTCGACAATGGTGCACTTGGCAAAAAGTGCGTATGCGTTTTTTCCTGAATATATTCAGGAAAAAACGCATACGCCCTTTTTGGCCAACCAAGCAAACCTGTAAAGGAAATCTGCACTACAATGAAGTCTCACTGCCCCCCGGGCAAAAG
The DNA here is from genome assembly GCF_963924675.1 of Phocoena phocoena. Classification (NCBI taxonomy): domain Eukaryota; kingdom Metazoa; phylum Chordata; class Mammalia; order Artiodactyla; family Phocoenidae; genus Phocoena; species Phocoena phocoena. The sequence continues at coordinate 649,435 of NW_027077500.1, read as the reverse complement.
GGCCATCTGAAAAAAGTGTAAAATCCAGAATGGTAGGACAGGATATGGAGAATAGGGAGCCTTGTTATGCTGATTGGCAGGATGTAAATTGCCAGCAGCCACCCTGGAGAAGTGTATGGAGTTTCCTGAAACACATAAGAAATAAAGCAACACAGCCTATGGCAATTGCACTTATGGTCCTATAGCTTACGGAAATTAAAATCAAAAACAGACAGCCACCCCAATATTTGGCATGGCTGTGTTCACAAGAAGCTCGTCTACAGTATCAGGTAAATATCCCAGAAAGCAAAAAATGGATAAAGAAGTTGTGGCACGTACGTGCAATGCAGTATCACTCAGCAATGAAATCTGTGTCATCAGGCCCGTAGCGGCATAGTGAGGGGATGCAGGTACGGTGATTTTACGTGAACTACGTCACACAGAAAAAGAAACATCATAAGATATCACTAATACACGGAATGTAAACTTGACTACACATGAACTGAATTACAAAACAGAACAAGGTCTCAAATTTAGAAAAACAACTAGTGCTTGCTTATGGGGAAAGGTGCGTTGCGGTGCTGCATAAAAGCAGAGACTGAAATTAGCACAGATAACTTTCCATAAGCCAAATATGTAATAGACAAGACCTACTCCTTGCTCAACGAAATGGACCCAACACCACATATTCAACGCCTAGGAATATACCTGACTAAGAAGAATCTTAAAACCCATGGATATATATGTCTCCGTAAGAGAATCAAGGGTGTGTACAACGGCCGAAACGCAGTAGTGAAAATCCGATAAATCCCATTATCAAAATAAATTTCGAAAACAAAACACAAAGACAGTGAAATAGAGAGCAATTCTTAAATAATTCACTCAGGGCATGTGATGCAACCGGGATTGACCACATCTACACCCAGAGCTGGTTGAGACATAAGGCTGGACACTTCAGGCTGATAGCATTGGTGAGTTTCGGTGAGCAAATGCAGACCCTTTGAAGTCATACTGCCTGGTATCCATTCCATGGGTCCCAACTCTCCAGGATCAAGGGATTCTTCCTCCAGCTAAAACATGCATGGGAAACCCAGAGTATCGTCCACCGTGTGATTGGGAAACGATTTAAAATGCATCTCAGATTTCGTATACTGGTCCTCGGGTTCACCATTCCAGATGCTTTACTAACACTCTCCCCGCTTGGAGAGTCAGTGCCTTTAACCTCCTGTTTGGCACAGCTTGCAATTTCTGTGCAAGATGAACAGGAATAGGGAGAACCAATGAGAGACTAGCTGTAGGTGTCTGCACGGGCAAATGTAACGCTCATTGCCGACCAGGAAGAGGAATTAAACAAAGGCTCAGCGTGCCCTGCTGAAAACAGATTAGGGCCTGAAGCAATCCTGCGGTTTTGTGCCCAGCTCACAAGAAAGCGAGTTGAAGAAAGGAGCTCAGGGGCACTGTAATTCACAAACCTGCAGAGTTATAAATGACAGCTATCCTCCAAAAATATATTGAAGTAAGCCTGCGAAGGGGACTTGAAAGCGCGGCAGAGTTTCAGGAAAACCATTGCAGGGGGTAGACTGGAATTGCCCTGAAAGCATAGGAAAAGAGGCCGAACGTCGACAATGATGCACTTGGCCAAAAAGGGCGTATGCGTTTTTACCTGAATATATTCAGGAAAAAACGCATACGCCCTTTTTGGCCAACCAAGCAAGCCTGTAAAGGAAATCTGCACTACAATGAAGTCTCACTGCCCCCCGGGCAAAAGGGCCATCTGAAAAAAGGGTAAAATCCAAAAAGGTAGGACAGGATATGGAGAACAGGGAGCCTTGTTATGCTGATTGGCAGGATGTAAATTGCCAGCAGCCACCCTGGAGAAGTGTATGGTGTTTCCTGAAACACGTAAGAAATAAAGGAACACAGCCTATGGCAATTGCACTTATGGTCCTATTCCTTAGGGAAATTAAAATCAAAAACAGACAGCCACCCGAAAGTTTGGGATGGCTGTGTTCCCAAGAAGCTCGTGTACAGTACCAGGTAAATATCACAGAAAGCAAAAAATGGATAAAAAAGTTGTGGCACGTACGTGCAATGCAGTATCACTCAGCAATGAAACCTGTGTCATCAGGCCCGTAGCGGCATAGTGTGTGGATGCAGGTACGGTGATTTTACGTGAACTACGTCACACAGAAAAAGAAACATCATAAGATATCACTAATACACGGAATGTAAACTTGACTACACATGAACTGAATTACAAAACAGAACAGGGTCTCAAATTTAGAAAAACAACTAGTGCTTGCTGATTGGGAAAGGAGCCTTGGGGTGCTTCATAAAACCAGAGACTGAAATTAGCACAGATAACTTTCCATAAGCCAAATATGTAATAGAAAAGGCCTACCCCTTGCTCAACGAAATGGACCCAACACCACATATTCAACGCCTAGGAATATACCTGACTAGGAAGAATCTTAAAACCCATGGATATATATGTCTCCGTAAGAGAATCAAGCGTGTGTACAGCAGCTGAAACGCAGCAGTGAAAATCCGATAAATCCCATTATCAAAATAAATTTCGAAAACAAAACACAAAGACAGTGAAATAGAGAGAAATTCTTAAATAATTCACTCAGGGCATGTGATGCAACCGGGATTGACCACATCTACACCCAGAGCTGGTTGAGACATAAGGCTGGACACTTCAGGCTGATAGCATTGGTGAGTTTCGGTGAGCAAATGCAGACCCTTTGAAGTCATACTGCATGGTACCCATTCCATGGGTCCCAACTCTCCAGGTTCAAGGGATTCTTCCTCCAGCTAAAACCTGCATGGGAAACCCAGAGTATCGTCCACCGTGTGATTGGGAAACGATTTAAAATGCATCTCACATTTCGTATACTGGTCCTCGGGTTCACCATTCCAGATGCTTTACTAACACTCTCCCCGCTTGGAGAGTCAGTGCCTTTAACCTCCTGTTTGGCACAGCTTGCAATTTCTGTGCAAGATGAACAGGAATAGGGAGAACCAATGAGACACTAGCTGTAGGTGTCTGCACGGGCAAATGTAACGCTCATTGCCGACCAGGAAGAGGAATTAAACAAAGGCTCAGCGTGCCCTGCTGAAAACATATTAGAGCCTGAAGCAATCCTGCGGTTTTGTGCCCAGCTCACAAGAAAGCGAGTTGAAGAAAGGAGCTCAGGGGCACTGTAATTCACAAACCTGCAGAGTTATAAATGACAGCTATCCTCCAAAAATATATTGAGGTAAGCCTGCGAAGGGGACTTGAAAGCGGGGCAGAATTTCAGGAAAACGATTGCAGGGGGTAGACTGGAATTGCCCTGAAAGCATAGGAAAAGAGGCACAACGTCGACAATGATGCACTTGGCCAAAAAGGGCGTATGCGTTTTTTCCTGAATATATTCAGGAAAAAACGCATACGCCCTTTTTGGCCAACCAAGCAAGCCTGTAAAGGAAAACTGCACTACAATGAAATCTCACTGCCCCCCTGGGCAAAAGGGCCATCTGAAAAAAGTGTAAAATCCAGAAAGTTAGGACAGGATATGGAGAACAGGGAGCCTTGTTATGCTGATTGGCAGGATGTAAATTGTGAACAGCCACCCTGGAGAAGTGTATGGTGTTTCCTGAAACACGTAAGAAATAAAGCAACACAGCCTATGGCAATTGCACTTATGGTCCTATTGCTTAGGGAAATTAAAATCAAAAACAGAGAGCCACCCCAAAATTTGGGACGGCTGTGTTCCCAAGAAGCTCGTCTACAGTACCAGTTAAATATCCCAGAAAGCAAAAAATGGATAAAGAAGTTGTGGCACGTACATGCAATGCAATATCACTCAGCAATGAAATCTGTGTCATCAGGCCCGTAGCGGCATAGTGAGTGGATGCAGGAACGGTGATTCTACGTGAACTACGTCACACAGAAAAAGAAACATCATAAGATATCACTAATACACGGAATGTAAACTTGACTACACATGAACTGAATTACAAAACAGAACAGGGTCTCAAATTTAGAAAACCAACTAGTGCTTGCTTATGGGGAAAGGTGCCTTGGGGTGCTGCATAAAACCAGAGACTGAAATTAGCACAGATAACATTCCATAAGCGAAATATGTAATAGACAAGACCTACTCCTTGTTCAACGAAATGGACTCAAAACCACATATTCAATACCTAGGAATATACCTGACTAGGAAGAATCTTAAAACCCATGGATTTATAGGTCTCCGTAACAGAATCAAGCGTGTGTACAGCGACATAAGGGCAGCAATGAAAATCCGATAAATCCCATTATCAAAATAAATTTTGAAAACAAAACACAAAGACAGTGATATAGAGAGCAATTCTTAAATAATTCACTCAGGGCATGTGATGCAACCGGGATTTAACACATCTACACCCAGAGCTGGTTGAGACATAAGGCTGGACACTTCAGGCTGATAGCATTGGTGAGTTTCGGTGAGCAAATGCAGACCCTTTGAAGTCATACTGCATGGTACTCATTCCATGGGTCCCAACTCTCCAGGTTCAAGGGATTCTTCCTCCAGCTAAAACATGTATGGGAAACCCAGAGTATCGTCCACCTTGTGATTGAGAAACGATTTAAAATGCATCCTAGTTTTCGTATCCTGGTCCTAGGGTTCACCATTCCAGATGCTTTACTAACACTCTCCCCGCTTGGAGAGTCAGTGCCTTTAACCTACTCCTTGGCACAGCTTGCAATTTCTGTGCAAGATGAACAGGAATAGGGAGAACCAATGAGAGACTAGCTGTAGGTGTCTGCACGGGCAAATGTAACGCTCATTTCCCACCAGGAAGAGGAATTAACCAAAGGCTCAGTGTGCCCTGTCGGAAACAGATTAGGGCCTGAAGCAGTCCTGCGGTTTTGTGCCCAGCTCACAAGAAAGCGAGTTGAAGAAAGGAGCTCAGGGGCACTGTAATTCAGAAACCTGCAGAGTTATAAATGACAGCTATCCTCCAAAAATATATTGAAGTAAGCCTGCGAAGGGGACTTGAATGCGGGGCAGAATTTCAGGAAAACGATTGCAGGAGGTAGACTGGATTTGCCCTGATAGCATAGGAAAAGAGGCAAAACGTCGATAATGATGCACTTGGCCAAAAAGGGCGTATGCGTTTTTTCCTGAATATATTCAGGAAAAAACGCATACGCCCTTTTTGGCCAACCAAGCAAGCCTGTAAAGGAAATCTGCACTACAATGAAGTCTCACTGCCCCCCGGACAAAAGGGCCATCTGAAAAAAGTGTAAAATCCAGAAAGGTAGGACAGGATATGGAGAACAGGGAGCCTTGTTTTGCTGATTGGCAGGATGTAAATTGCCAGCAGCCACCCTGGAGAAGTGTATGGTGTTTCCTGAAACACGTAAGAAACAAAGCAAACAGCCTATGGCACTTCCACTAATGGTCCTATAGCTTATGGAAATTAAAATCAAAAACAGACAGCCACCCCAATATTTGGGACGGCTGTGTTCACAAGAAACTCGTCTACAGTATCAGGTAAATATCCCAGAAAGCAAAAAATGGATAAAGAAGTTGTGGCACGTACGTTCAATGCAGTATCACTCAGCAATGAAATCTGTGTCATCAGGCCCGTAGCGGCATAGTGAGTGGATGCAGGTACGGTGATTCTACGTGAACTACGTCACACAGAAAAAGAAACATCATAAGATATCACTAATACACGGAATGTAAACTTGACTACACATTAACTGAATTACAAAACAGAATAGGGTCTAAAATTTAGAAAACCAACTAGTGCTTGCTTATGGGGAAATTTGCCTTGGGGTGCTGCATATAACCAGAGACTGAAATTAGCACAGATAACTTTCCATAAGCCAAATATGTAATAGACAAGACCTACTCCTTGCTCAACGAAATGGACTCAACACCACATATTCAACGCCTAGGAATATACCTGACTAGGAAGAATCTTAAAACCCGTGGATATTTATGTCTCCGTAAGAGAATCAAGAGTGTGTACAGCGGCATTAATGCAGCAGTGAAAATCCGATAAATCCCAGTGTCAATAAAAAATTTCAGAAACAAAACACAATGACAGTGAAATAGAGAGCAATTCTTAAATAACTCACACATGGCATGTGATGCAACCTGGTTTACCACATCTACACCCAGAGCTGGGTGAGAGATAAGGCTGGACCCTTTGGGTTGATAGCATTGGTGAGGTTCAGTGAGCAAATGCAGACCCTTTGATGTCATACTGCCTGGTACCCATTCCATGGTTCCCAACTCTCCAGGTTCTAGGGATTCTTCCTTCTGCTAAAATTTGCATGGGAAACCCAGAGTATGCTCCACCGTGTGACTGGGAAACCTTTTTACATGCATGTCTGTTTTCGTCCCCTGGTACTCAGGTTCACCATTCCAGACCCTTTTCTTACACTCTCCCCATTTGGAGAGTCAGTGTCTTTAACCTCCTGTTTGGCACTGTTTGCAATTTCTGCGCAAGATGAACAGGAATACGGAGAACCAATGGGAGACTATCTGTAGGTGTGTGCACGGGCAAATATTTTTTTTAACATCTTTATTGGGGTATAATTGCTTTACAATGGTGTGTTAGTTTTTGCTTTATAACAAAGTGAATCAGCCATACATATACATATGCTCCCTGTGTCTTCCCTCTTGTGTCTCCCTCCCTCCCTCTCTCCCCCTTCCACCCCTCCAGGCTGTCCCAACGCCCCGAGCTAATATCCCTGTGCCTTGTGGCTGCTTCCCCCTTGCTATCTACCTTACTACATTTGTTAGTGTGTATATGTCCATGACTCTCTCTCGCCCTGTCAGAACTCACCATTCCCCCTCCCCATATCCTCAATTCCGTTCTCCAGTAGGTCTGCGCCTCTATTCCTGTCTTATCCCTAGGTTCTTCATGACATTTTTTTCCTTTAAATTCCATATATATGTGTTAGCATACGCTATTTGTCTTTTTCTTTCTGACTTACTTCACTCTGTATGACAGACTCTAGGTCTATCCATCTCATTACAAATAACTCAGTTTCATTTCTTTTTAAGGCAGAGTAATATTCCATTGTGTATATGTGCCACATCTTCTTTATCCATTCGTCCGATGATGGGCACTTAGGTTCTTTCCATCTCCGGGCTATTGTAAATAGAGCTGCAATGAACATTTTGGTACATGACTCTTTTTGAATTTTGGTTTTCTCAGGGTATATGCCCAGTATGCACGGGCAATTTTAACACTCATTTCCCAACAGGAAAAGGAATTAACCAAAGGCTCAGCATGCCGTGCTGGAACAAGATTAGGGCCTGAAGCAATCCTGCGGTTTTGTGGCCAGCTCACAAGAAAGCGAGTTGAGGAAAGGAGCTCAGGGGCACTGTCATTCACATACCTGCAGACTTATAAATGACAGAAATCGTACAAAAATATATTGAATTAAGGCTGCGAAGAGGACTTGAAAGTGGGGCAGAATTGCTGGAATCCGATTTCAGGAGGTAGACGTGAATTGCTCTGAAAGCATAAGAGAAGTGGCAGAACCTCGTCAATGAAGCACTTGGCCAAAAAGGGCATATGCATTTTTTCCAGGGCCATCATTCACGGGAGTAGGAGGCTCCCAGCATGCTCCAGTGGCCAACAGAGGGCCCACGTCGCCAAGGCGATGTGAGCTAGCCAGGCAGGAGTGACCTGACATCAGAGGGCTCACCTCACAGAATGGTAGGGAACCCAGCCAGGATCAGACTCTCCCCAGAGGGCCCACATCACCAAGGTGATGGGAACCAGGCAGGAGTGTCCTCACACCCGTGGGGCCTCATCATCAAAAGTTGAGGTACCCAGCACATGTGGCCTCAAACCAGAGGACCCACATCACCATGGGTTTCGGAGTGAGGCAGGCAGGATTAACCTCACAACACATGTCCCATTGTATACAAAAGGTGTGGAAACCAGCAGTTGGATCTTCCTAGCAGGCGGCCCAGAACACTGAGGCTATGAGATCCAGGCCGGCATGAACTCACAACAGAGGGCCCTCATTGTGATTCTGTAAGCAACCCAGCCGTTGTGACCTCAGAGCAGAAGGCCCACATCCCCATGGGGAAGGGAAACAAGCAGGAGTGTCATCGCAAGAGTGGGCACACATGAAAAAATGTGGGGAGCCCAGCAATTAGTGCCTGATGCCAGAGGGCCCTCATCACCGAGGGGCGGTGGCTCCCAGCCAGCTCCGACTGCTACCAGAGGGGCGACGTCGCCAATGCGGAGTGCGACAACCAGGCAGGAGTGACCTCAGAGCAGAGGGTCAACCTCACAGAAGTGTGAAGAACCAAAGAGGATCAGATTCTCACCAGAGGGCCCACATCACCAAGGGAATGGGAACCAGGCAGGAGTGTCCTCACACTAGTGGGGCCACATCACCGAAAAGTGAGGGACCCAGCACACGTGGCCTCAAACCAGAGGACACACATCACAAGGGAGCTGGGATTGAGGCAGGCAGGAGGAGCCTCAAAACAGAGGGACCATAGAATTAAAGAGGTGAAGAATCCCGCAGTTGGAACCTCCCAGCAGGCGGCCAGGAGCAGCGAGACTATGGGATCCAGGCCGGAGTGATCTCACACCAGAGGGCCGTCATCATGAAACTGTGAGCAACCTAGGCGTTGGGATCTCAGAGCAGAAGGCCCACATTCCCATGGGGTTGGGAACCTGTCAGAAGTGTACTCGCACCACAGGGCACACATCAGAGAATTTAGGGAACCCAGGAGTTAGGGCCTGACGCCAGAGGGCCCTCATTACCAAGGGGAGGAGACTCCAATCAGGCACCAACACCCAACTGAGGTCCCACGTCGCCAAGGTGACGTGTGACAGCCAGGTAGGAGTGACCTCACCGCAGAGGGCCTACCTCACAGAAGGGTGAGGAACACAGCCAGGATAAGACTCTCACCAGAGGGCCCACATCACCAAGGTGATCAGAACCAGGCAGGAGAGTCTTCACACCAGTGTGGCCACATCATAGAAAGGTGAGGAACCCAGCACATGTGGCCTAAACCAGAAGACCCACATCTCCAAGGGGCTCGGAATGAGGCAGGCAGGAGTAGCCTCACAACACAGGGCCCATAGAATAAAAAAGCTGAGGAATCCAGCAATGGGAACCTCCCAGCAGGCGGCCAAGAGCACCAAGTCTATGCGATTCAGGCCGCAGTAAACTCACAGCAGAGGGTCCACATCATGAAAATGCGAGCAACCCAGCCATTTGGACCTCAGAGCAGAAGGTCCACATCCCCAAGGTGTTGGGAGCATGGCAGGAGTGTCCTCGCACCACTTAGCACATATCAGAAAATGTGGGTACCCAGCAGTTAGGGCCTGACGCCAGAGGGCCCTCATCACTGAGGGGAGGAGGCTCCCAGCATGTTCCAACTACCACAAGAGGGCCCACGTCGCCAAGGCGGGGTGTGCCAGCCAGGCAGGAGTGACCTCACAGCAGACGGCCCACCTCAAAGAAGTGTGAGGAACCCAACCAGGATCAGACTCTCACCAGAGGGCCCATATCACCAAGGGGACGGGAACCAGGCACGAGTGTCCTCACACCAGTGGGGCCACATCACTAAAAGATGAGGAAACTGGCACATGTGGCCACAAACCAGAGGACCTACATCACCAAGGGGCTGGGAGTGACACAGGCAGGAGGAGCCTCCCAACACAGGGCCCAAAGAATAAAAAAGGAAAGGAACCCAGCAGTTGGAACTTCCCAGCAGGCGGCCCAGAGTACAGAGGCTATGGGATCTAGGAATGAGTGAACTAACACCAGAGAGCTAACATCAGGAAACTGTGAGCAACCCAGTCGTTGGAACCTCAGAGCAGAAGGCCCATATCGCCATGGGGATGGGAACATTTCACGAGTGTCCTGGCATCACTGGGCTCACATCAGAAAACCTGGGGAGCCCAGCAGTTAGAGCCTGACGCCAGAGGGACCTCATCACCGAGGACAGGAGTCTCCAAAAGGATCCAACTGCCACCAGAGGGCCGACGTCACCAAGGCAATGGGAGCAAGCCAGGCAGGAGTTACCTCAGAGCACAGGGCCCACCTCACAGAACGGTAAGGAACCCAGCCAGGATCAGACTCTCACCAGAGGGGCCACATCACCAAGGGGCTGGGAAACAGGCACGAGTGTCCTCACACCATTGGGGCCACATCATCGAAAGGTGAGGGACCCAGCACACGTGGCCTCACACCAGAGGACACACATCACAACGGGGCTGGGATTGAGGCAGGCAGGAGGAGCCTCAAAACAGAGGGCCCATAGAATAAAAAAGGTGAGGAATCCCGCAGTTGGAACCTCCCAGCAGGCGCCCAGGAGCAGCAAGCCTATGGGATCTAGGCCGGAATGAATGCACATCAGAGGGCCCTCATCATGAAACTGTGAGCACCCCAGCCGTTGGGACCTCAGAGCAGAAGGCCCAAATTCCCATGGGGTTGGGAACCTGACAGGAGTGTACTCGCACCACAGGTCGCACATCTGCAAATTTTGGGAGCCCAGGAGTTAGGGTCTGACGCAAGAGGGCCCTCATTACCGAGGGACGGAGACTCGCAGCAGACACCAACTCCCAACTGAGGGCCCACGTCACCAAGGTGATGTGTGCCAGCCAGGCAGGAGTGACCTCACCGCAGAGGGCCTACCTCACAGAAGGGTGAGGAGACCAGCCAGGATAAGACTCTCACCAGAGGGCCCACATCACCAAGGGGATCGGAACCAGGCAGGAGGGTCCTCACACCAGTGTGGCCACATTATAGAAAGGTGAGGAACCCAGAACATGTGGCCTAAAACAGGGGACCCACATCTCCACGGGGCTAGGAGTGAGGCAAGCAGGAGTATCCTCACAAAACAGAGCCCACAGAATAAAAGTTGTGAGGAATCCAGCAGTTGGAACCGGCCAGTAGGCCACCCAGAGCACAGAGTCTATGGGATCCAGGCCACAGCAAACTCACAGCAGAGGTCCCACATCATGAAACTGTGAGCAACCCAGCGGATGGGACCTCAGAGCAGAAGGCCCACATCCCTATGGGGATGGGAACCTGACAGGAGTGTCCTCGGCCCACTTCCACGAATCAGAAAATGTGGGAACCCAGCAGTTAGGACCTGAGGCCAGAGGACCCTCATCACCGAGGGGAGGAGGCTCCCAGCAGGCTCCAACTGCCACCATAAGGCCGATGTCACCAAGGCGGGGTGTGCCAACCAGGCAGGAGTGACCTCAGAGCAGAAAGCCCACCTCACAGAAGTGTGAGGAACCCAACAAGGATCAGACTGTCACCAGAGGGCCAACATAACCAAGGGAATGGGAACCAGGCAGGAGTGTCCTCACACCAGTGGGGCTACATCACCATAATTTGAGGGACCCAGCACACGTGGCCTCAAACCTGAGGACACACATCACCAAGGGGCTGGGAGTGAGGCAGGCCAGAGGATCCTCAAAACAGAGGGACCATAGAATAAAAAAGGTGAGGAATCCCACAGTTGGAACCTCCGGCAGGCAGCCAGGAGCAGCGAGGCTATGGGATCTAGGCAGGAGTGAACTCACACCAGAGGGCCCTCATCATGAAACTGTGAGCAACACAGCCGTTGGGACCTCAGAGCAGAAGGCTCACATCCCCATGGGGATGGGAACCTGGCAGGAGTGTCCTTGCACCACTTAGCACGAATCAGAAAATGTGGGAACCCAGCAGTTAGGGCCTGAGGCCAGAGGGCCCTCATCACCGAGGGGAGGAGGCTCCCAGCAGGCTCCAACTGCCACCATATGGCCGACGTTGCCAAGGCGGGGTGTGCCAGCCAGGCAGGAGTGACCTCAGAGCAGAGGGCCCACCTCACAGAAGGGTGAGGAACCTAACCAGGATCAGACTCTCACCAGAGGGCCAACATCACCAAGGTGATGGGAACCAGGCAAGACTGTCCTAACAGCAGTGGGGCCAACATCACCAAGGGAATGGGAACCAGGCAAGAGTGTCCTCACACCAGTGTGGCCACATTATAGAAAGGTGAGGAACACAGCACATGTGGCCTCAAACAAGGGGACACACATCACGAAGGGGCTGGGAGTGAGGCATGCAGGAGGAGACGCACAACCGAGGGCCCATAGAATAAAAAAGGTGAGGAATCGAGAAGTTGGAAACTCCAAGCTGGAGGCCCAGAGCACTGACACTATGGGATACAGGCCAGAGTGAACACACAGCAAAGGGCCCACATCATGAAACTGTGAGCAACCCAGCAGTTGGGACCACAGAACAGAAGTCCCACATGCCCATGGGGATGGGAACCTGGCAGGAGTGACTCGCACCACTGGGCACACATCAGAAAATGTGTGGAGCCCAGCACTTAGGGCCTGACACCAGAAGGCCCTCATCACTGAGGGGAGGAGGCCCCAGCACGCTCCAACTGCCACCAGAGGGTCCACGTCGCCAAGGCGACGTGCGCCAGCCAGGCAGGATTGACCTCACAGCAGAGGGCCCACATCATGAAAGTGTGAGCAACCCAGCCATTAGGACTTCAGAACAGAAGGCCCACACGTTCATGAGGATGGGAACCTGGCAGGAGTGCCCTCGTACCACTTAGCACGTATCAGAAAATGTGGGAACCCCGCCATTAGTGTCTGACGCCAGAGGGCCTCATCACCGCGGGAAGGAGGCTCCCAGCAGACTCCAACTGCCACGAGGGTGCCGAAGTCAACAAGGCGGGTTGTGCCAGCCAGGCAGGAGTGACCTCAGAGAAGAGGGCTCACCTCACGGATGTGTGAGGAACCCAACCAGGATCAGAGTCTCACCAGAGGGCCCACATCACCAAGGGGATGGGAACCAGGCAGGAGTGTCCACACACCAGTGGGGCCACATCATCAAAAGATGAGGAACCCATCACATATGGCCTCAAACCTGAGGACATACATCACCATGTGGCTGGGAGTGAGGCAGGTATCTGGAGGGGCACATTTAACTCTAATTTCCCACCAGGAAGAGGAATTAACCAAAGGCTCAGAGTGCCGTGCCAGACCGTGATTATGGCCTGAAGCAAACCTGCAGTTTTGTGGCCAGCTTACAAGGAAGCGAGTTAAGAAAGGAGCTCAGGGGCACTGTAATTCACAAACCTGCAGAGATAAATGACAGCTATTGGCAAAAATATATCAAAGTAAGTCTGCAAAGAGGACTTGAAAACGAGGCAGAATTGCAGGAATCATATTTCAAGAGGTAGATTGGAATTGCATTTAAAGCATATGAAAAGCGGCAGATCTTTGACAGTGATGCACATGGACAAAAAGTGCGTATACATTTTTCCTGAATATATTCAGGAAAAAACGCATATGAACATTTTGGCCAACCAAGCACTCCAGCAATGGAAATCCACACTACAATGAAGTCACATTTCCCATTCGTCAAAAAGGCCATCTGAATAAAGTGTAAAAACCAGAAACACAGGACAGGCCATGGAGAACAGGGAGCCGTGTTATGCTGATGGGCGGGATGTAAATTGCCAACAGACACTCCGGAGATGTTCATGGTGTATCCTGAAACATCTAAAAAACAAAGCTACAGAGCCTAGGGCACTTCCACTTTTGGCCCTATAGCTTAGGAAAATTAAAATCAACAAGACACAGCCAACACAAAATTTAGGGCTGCTGTGTTTACAAGAACCTTGTGTCCAGTACAAATTAAATATCCCAGAAAGAAAAAAATGGATAAAGAAGTTGTGCTACTTACGTACAACGGAATATCACTCAGCAGTGAAATCAATGTCATCAGGCCTGTAGCAGCAAATTGAGTGGATTTAATTATGATGATTCTAAGAGAAATATGTCACACAAAGAAAGATAATTATCATAAGATATCACTAATAGAGGGAGTGTAAACTTGGCTACACATAAACCGAATTACAAAACCGAACAGAGTCTCACATTTAGATAAAAACCTTATGCTTGCTTAAGGGGAAAGTTGAGTTGGGCTGCTGTATAAAAACAGATTGAAATTAGCACACATACCATTCCATAAGCCAAATACGTAATAAACAAGACCTACTCTTTGCTCAACGAAATAGACTCATCCATGGTGTATCACCTCACACCTATTAGAATGGGCATCATCAGAAAATCTACAAACAACAAATGCTGGAAACGGTGTGGAGATAAGGAATCCTCTTCCACTATTGTTGGGAACGTAAATTGATACAGTCACTGTGGAGAACATTATGGAGTTTCTTATAAAACTAAGAATAGAATTACCATATGATACAGCAATCCCTCTACTGGGCATATACCCAGACAAAACCATAAATCAAAAAGAGACATTCACCACAATGTTCATTGCATCACTATTTACACTATCCAGGAAATGGAAGCAACCTAAATGCCCACAGACAGACGAATGCATAAAGATGTGGTACATATATAAAATGGAATATTACTAAGCCATAAAAAGGAATGAAATTGGGACATTTGTAGAGACGTTGATGGATCTAGAGACTGTCATACAGAGTGAAGTAAGTCAGAAAGAGAAAAACAAATCTTGTATATTAATGCATATATGTGGAACCTAGAAAAATTGTACAGATGAACCGTTTTGCAAGGCAGAAATAGAGCAATACATGTATACAACAAACGTATGGACAACAAGGGGGGAAAGCTGTTGGGGATGGTGGTGGGAGGAGTTGAGATATTGGGATTGGTATGTATACATTTATATGTATAAAGTAGATAACCAAAAACAACCTGCTGTATAAAAATATAAAATTAAATTCAAAATATAAAATTAAAAAAAGTAAAACAGAAAAAATATTCTTCCCTTCACATACATGTATTTATATGAATAAATTATTTCCATGCTTATATCTGTAAATACACAAAAGAGGAATAAAATCTACCTTGAACCAAAAACGAAAAAAAGATAAAAAAGAACAGAACCCACCAGTTACACAGAGGAAAACCGTTTCAGGGCACTTGCTCCAATTGCAAACAATTCTGAAGTTGGTCAGTGGTGGGGAATCATCTCCCACTCAGCCAGCATGCTCCTCGCAACAAGCGTCCTCACTGCAAAGCTGGGGGACGGTGCCGAGGTATCTGTGAGTAAACGTGGGCCGAGCCCCAGGCCAGGTGCTGCTGAAATGTTCCCACCCTTCCAAGGCTAAACACCTGAATATGTACAAGGACTTGAAAACCTAGAGGAAGGGCCATGGAGCCACATGAGGGACAGCATGCCAGCCGACTTGGTGCCTGCAGGCCAGCCAGGATGGTCCTGGCCCTGGGTGCTCTTCTGGAAGCTCTCCCTTTCCCTGCCTGAGATACCCCTGCTGTCCCGGCCCCCACTGCTTTCTTCCTTCCTCACCTGTGCCCAGGGAGAAATTCCAGCGGCAGGTGTGGGTGACACATCCTCTTCTTTAGCAGGTAGCATCTTGGCAACTGCTGCAGAAAGTCCAGCAGAGCCCCACTCACACTGGGACACCCACAAAGCCGTGGCCTCTCACTCCCTCCCACCAGCCCAGCCCCGAGACTGCTGACAGGGCAGAGAAAATGGCGTCAGGCACAGCTGCAGGGGCTCTTGCTGCCTGGAGCGGTGTTTATATTGATCTCAACCCAGGCACACCTGGGGAGGGCTGGCCGGCACGGTCAGGCTTCCCAAGCCAGCCAATAATCACCCCTCAGGGGCTCACAGTTGCTGAAAATGGAACTTGCTGAATTGGCCAGGTCCAAGGAACAGGTGTGGGCTCCTGAGAGTCAGGATAGACAAGGGGCTGCAGCTCTGGCTTGTTTTCTAATTATATTATCTGGCCCATGAGTGTGGGAGACAACTTCAAGAAAACCCTCTCCTAATGAGAGGAACCCAGGAGTCAGGGAGAGGAGGGGTGGGTGGTGGTTGGAGACAGAGGCCTGGTGCCCCGGGTGCAGTGGAAGTCTCTGGAAGACCAGGTGGAGGAGGCCGCACAGAGTGATGCCCAGGGTCACAGACCTGTCAGAGCTGCTGTTTGTTAGTTCAAGTCCTGCTCTGAGGTGCTCTGTGTCAGATCTGAGCGACAGGTGAGCTGGGAGTGCTCTGCAATGAGGGCTATGTGCACGGTTCCTGTGTGCCCAGCCCTGCCAAGGTACCTGCAAGGGTAGCTCTGTATCCTGGGAGGGGCCTGACCACGGGAGCCCCATGGACTGCAGAGGACCTGCCCAGGGAATCCCATATCCTGGGAGGGGCCTGAACACGAGAGCCCCGTGGGCTGGGGTGGGGGTAGGGTACCTGCCCAGGTGAGCTCCATATCCTGGGATTGGCCTGACCTCGAGAGCCCCATGGGCTGCTGGAGTCCTGGTAAAGGATGTCAGGACAGTCAGTGAAGCCACTGAGGATATACCTCCAGTAGTTCCTAAATCCTACACCCTGCTGGTCATTCTACCAACCACCAGGACTTGGTATTCTGTATTAGTCTTCACTGATGCCTTCTTTTGTATTCCATTAGTCCCAGAGTCACAAGAAATTTTGGCTTGTGAGTGACAGGACTCAACATACAACTAAAACAATACTTCCAGGCTGTCTTGCCCCAAGGGTTCAAAAATTCCCACACCATCTTTGGGGAAAGCTCAGCTAAAGACCTAAAAGTTCTACCTCTGGAAAAGGAAACACTCCTTCAATATTCAGACGACATTCTGATCGCCAGCCCTACTAAGGAGGCCTCAGAACTACCAAGCCAATAAAGGATAGAAGTTGTCCATGAAAAAGCTCAAGTATCACAGACTACGGTGACCTGCCTGGGCTTCATTCTCACAGAAGGTCGGAGAAGCCCATCCCAGGAAAGGGAAGAAACAATTTATAGCCTTACCCCTTTCTGAAACTAGAAGACAGCTTAGGGGTTCCTGGGGAAGCCAGGGTTTCCTGCCTCTGGATCCCTAACTACAGTCTACTAGCTGGGCCTCTATATGAAACACTGAAAGGAAAAGATGATGATCCTTTTGAATAGAATCCAGAAGTGGCCTTTCAAGAATGGAAAGAGCAGTCAATTCAGACCCTTGCCCTGGAACTCCCTAATTTAGTTAAACCCTTTGACCTTTACATTCCTGGTGAAAGGTGAATCGCCATTGGAGTATTAGTGCAAAAACTGGGACCACTTGAAATGGAACAATGCAAGAATGCCATCCAGGTAGGATAAACTATGGTCACCAAGGGGCTTGGCCCACCGCCACATCTGGCCAAGATACTGGTGGTATCTGAAAACCTGGAAATCAGCAGCCCAAAAGGCCACCTCCCTTCTAAGGGAAACGGACCCCACGTGGTGATCCTAACCCCCAACCATGCCCTGAAGTTGCAGGGTTTGCTCCGTGGGCACACTGACCTCGATTGAGGAGGCCCTCCAACTCCAACCTCCAGAGAGATAACCGGGGGCAACGGGGCACCATGACGACCCGTGTGACCATCACTTGACCTGGAGTTTCTCTCATAAAACAACAAGAGTGTGTCCCAAAATAGTAGACTACTGCTTGCAGTACTTACTGTACCCAGAGGGGAGCTAATAATCTTGGCGGGGGAACCGTATATCATGCTGTCACCATAGAAAAGCCTACAGACACCCTGATGATGGTGGCCAATAAGACCGGCTGGACTCCTGTTTACTTCCAAAGGCTCTTGACTCAGTGACCATCATGATCCTTCATCACCACTGACCCTGGACTGTCTGGGAGCTGAGCGGGCAGGATCCTGACACCTGGTGCTGTTTTTACGTTAATTCAGGGGCCTAATGGAAGAAAGCCACGACTGTTGGTCAGAGCATCTAGGCTGGCAGAAACGGTCAGTCAGAGCATCTAGGCTGGCAGAAACGGTCAGCCTAAGGTGGCCGAACAAATGTGGGGCGGAGTGAAACTGGACCTCACAGCGCCACTGCACATCTCCTTTCTGGACCCTTAAAGGTCATTAGAATCTATAACACTTCCAATACTGGTGCTCAGGTGGACGAGCAGGGAGGCAGGAGGCCTGGGGACAATCAACGTCACCTGGAGGCTGCTGGGGAGAAGTTCTGACCCTCGCCCACGGGTATGAAGCCTCCTAACTCAGCACTCAGCAGTTACAGAAGAAGGGTCTGCACCCGCAGCACTCCAAGAATGAGGAAAGGGACAAAAGGCAGAAGAGAAGTTTGTCCCAGGCAAAGCCCCTTAAAAATGCCTGGGAGATAAAAATAGAATCTGGGCAATAAAATAAAGTCTAACCATTTTTATCCTTTGTGCTTTGTCTAATTTCAGGTGCTCCTAGTGTCCCGCATACAGAGGTTCCACACCCGGCACTTCAGACCACATTTCCTAGAGCAGAATGGCTCGATGACACTTCAGCTCCTGGGGCCCAGTTCAGACTCCGTGACATAGAGCCTGAGCTGCAGCCAACCAGGTCCTCGAGAGCTCAGCCCCCTCCCTCCCAGTGACTCTGACAGGATCTCTACACAGCAGCCCAGCCCACAGCCCACAGGGTAGCACCTCTCCATTCTCTGATCAAAATATAAAGTTTCCTTTGCTTTTGAACCAAACTCAGTCTCGATCTATTGGCTCCAATGACACTGGGCAGGGGGACACTTGTTGGCGTCCACTCTGGAGGATCAGTAACAGAAATTGAGAACATTGTAACTTCAATGAACAGATGTGTGAGCCAAACTGTAATTAACATAGAACAGTGTATAAGGCTCGGGTAAAATAAGATGTTTCTAACACTTCCATTTGATATTTCCATCACTTTCTTATAAGCAAGTTCAGTGAAAAGGTTTGTCTTCTTTGTCAGGTCAATATTAGAGAAACAAAGTGATTTCTTTCCAAGGATGTACATCTAATAATCTTGGTTAAAGCTTCAATCTTGTTTTAAATGCTTTTGCATTGAAAATGATACCTCTCTTTCAGCTCCCCCATTTCTGAGAAGCATAAAATCTTATAATTTATTATTACCAAAGGGAAATGGTAGGAGGAGGGATAAATTAACAGTTTGGGATTAACACATACACACTGCTACGTATGAAATCATCAGCAAGGAACTACTGTATAGCACAGGGAACTACACTCAATATTTTGCAATAACCTATAAGGGGAAATGATCTGAAAATGAATAGATATTTTTATTGACATCATCCATCAATGACAGTAAAAATGGAATCTAAGGGAAGACAGTGGTGAGTGCTTCTGACCCTGAAGACTTCAATCATCTAAAGTTTGGACTCTGCCTACTTCCCAAGGCCCTTAGTGAACATATGTGTAGCCGTAGCTTAAAAAATTCCCCAGTTTGGGTTGCGGAGAGACACTGATATTTAAAATCCCCTGGTGTTCTCCTCACATGAATGGGACCCTTCC
Source organism: Phocoena phocoena (assembly GCF_963924675.1). Classification (NCBI taxonomy): domain Eukaryota; kingdom Metazoa; phylum Chordata; class Mammalia; order Artiodactyla; family Phocoenidae; genus Phocoena; species Phocoena phocoena. The sequence goes on along the minus strand of NW_027077500.1, from coordinate 630,136 downwards.
TACACCTAAAACATGCCTGTCACACCCAGAGGATGGTATACCGTCTGATCGGGAAAAGTTTGGAAAAGGCATCTCATCTCCTCATCTCTTGGTGCTAGGGTTCACCACTCCAGCGTCTTTACTAACAGTCTCCCCACTTGGAGATGTCAGCACTGTCAACATCCTGTTGCATACAGTTTGGAATTTGTCCAGAGGATGAAGCAGAAGGAGGAGGAACAATGAGAGACAAGTCCTAGGTGTTCGGACAGGCACATGCCACTCTAATTTCCAATCAGGAAGACGAATTGACCAAAGGCTAGGGTTGCCCATGGAAACAGAATAGGGCTTGAGGAATCCTGATGCTTTGTGGCCAGTTCCCATAAACACAAGTTGGAAAATGGAACTCAGGGGCACTAAAATTCACGAAACTGCAGAATTGAAAATATCTATCACTGAAAAATGTCTTGAGGAAAGTCAGAGAAAAGGACTTGTAAGCAACGGAGAATGGCAGGAAACGGATTGGAAGAGGTAGAAAGGACTCGCCATTAAGCACAAGAAAAGGGGCTGAACATTGCCAACATTGCAGTTGGCCAAAAAGGGTGTATGCGTCTTTTTCTGTATATATTCAAGAAAAGGGCATACACTTTTTTAGCCAACCAAACAGGTGGGCACTGGAAATCAATACTACAAAACATATCACTTTGCATCAGTCAGAAGAGCCGTCCTCATAAAGTGTAAACACCAGAAATGCAGGACAGGGCAAGGAGAAAAGGGAGCCCTGTGAGTCTTATAGTGGAAATGTATATTGCCAACGGTCACTCTGGATAAGTCTATTGTGTTTACTAAAGCATCTAAAAAATGAGCTACCGAGCACAGGGCACTTGCACTCATGGACGTATATCTTGGGAAAAACAAAAATCGAGAGGACACAGGCACCCCAATGTTTACCACCTCTCTGTTTAAAAGATCCTCGACTAGGATATAACTTAAATGTATCTGCAGAGAAAAAACGGACAGAGATGTGGTGATTATGTAGAGTGGAATATTAGCCTAGAAATCAATGAAATACGGCCAGTTATAACAACTCCAGAGGAGTTACGTGTGATCATTCGAAGTCACATAATTCAAAAAGAAAAAGACATAAGATATCACTAATACATGGAATGTTAACATGGCTACACATGAACTGAATTACAAAAGAGAAGAGGGTTTCAAATTAAGAAAACCAACTTATGCTTCCTTAAGGGGAAAGGTGAGTTGGGGTGCTACATAAAACCAGAGATTAAAATTAGCACAGACACCATTCCATAAGCCAAATATGTAATAGTCAAGACCTACTCCTTGCTCAACGAAATGGACTCAACACACCATATTCAATGCCTAAGAATATACCGGATTAGTAAGAATCTTAAAACCCATGGGCTTATATGTCTCCGTAAGAGAAACAAGCGCGTGTACAGCGCCATTAACGAAGCAGTGAAAATCCGATAAATCCGATTATTAAAATAAATTTCAAAAACAAAACACAATGACAGTGAAATAGGTAGCAATTCTTAAATAATTAACTCAGGGCATGTGAGGCAACCTGGATTGACCACATCTACACCCAGAGCTGGTTGAGACATAAGGCTGGACACTTCAGGCTGATAACATTGGTGAGTTTCGGTGAACAAATGCAGATTCTTTGAAGTCATACTGCATGGTACCCATTCCAAGGGTCCCAACTCTCCAGGTTCAAAGGATTCTTTCTTCAGCTAAAACATGCGTGGGAAACGCCTAGTATGGTCCACCGTGTGATTGGGAAACGATTTAAAATGCATCTCAGTTTTCGTATCCTGGTCCTCGGGTTCACCATTCCAGACGGTTTACTAACACTCTCCCCGCTTGGAGAGTCAGTGCCTTTAACCTCCTGTTTGGCACAGCTTGCAATTACTGCGCAAGATGAACAGGAATAGGGAGAACCAATGAGAGACTAGCTATAGGTATTTGCACGGTCAAATGTAAGGCTCATTTCCCACCAGGAAGAGGAATTAACCAAAGGCTCAGCGTGCCCTGCCGGAATCAGATTAGGGCCTGAAGCAATCCTGCGGTTTTGTGCCCAGCTCACAAGAAAGCGAGTTGAAGAAAGGAGCTCAGGGGCACTGTAATTCACAAACCTGCAGAGTTATAAATGACAGCTATCCTCCAAAAATATATTGAAGTAAGCCTGCGAAGGGGACTTGAAAGCGGGGCAGAATTTCAGGAAAACGATTGCAAGGGGTAGACAGGAATTGCCCAGAAAGCATAGGAAAAGAGGCAGAACGTCGAGAATGAAGCACTTGGCCAAAAAGTGCGTATGCATTTTTTCCTGAATATATTCAGGAAAAAACGCATACGCCCTTTTTCGCAAACCAAGAAAGCCTGTAAAGGAAATCTGCACTACAATGAAGTCTAACTGCCCCCTGGGCAAAAGGGCCATCTGAAAAAAGTGTAAAATCCAGAAAGATAGGACAGGATATGGAGAACAGGGAGCCTTGTTATGCTGATTGGCAGGATGTAAATTGCCAACAGACATCCTGGAGAAGTGTATGGTGTTTCCTGAAACCCATAAGAAACAAAGCAACACAGCCTATGGAATTTCCACTTATGGTCCCAAAGATTACGGAAATTTAAATCAAAAACAGACAGCCACCAAAATGTTTGGGACGGCTGTGTTCCCAAGAAGCTCGTCTACAGTACCAGGTAAATATCCCAGAAAGCAAAAAATGGATAAAGAAGTTGTGGCACGTACGTGCAATGCAATATCACTCAGCAATGAAATCTGTGTCATCAGGCCCGTAGCGGCATAGTGAGTGGATGCAGGTACGGTGATTCTACGTGAACTACGTCACACAGAAAAAGAAACATCATAAGATATCACTAATACACGGAATGTAAACTTGACTACACATGAACTGAATTACAAAACAGAACAGGGTCTCAAATTTAGAAAACCAACTAGTGCTTGCTTATGGGGAAAGGTGCCTTGGGGTGCTGCATAAAACCAGAGACTGAAATTAGCACTGATAACATTCCATAAGCCAAATATGTAATAGACAAGACCTACTCCTTGCTCAACGAAATGGACTCAACACCACATATTCAACGCCTAGGAATATACCTGACTAGGAAGAATCTTAAAACCCATGGATTTATATGTCTCCGTAAGAGAATCAAGCGTGTGTACAGCGGCATAAACGCAGCAGTGAAAATCCGATAAATCCCATTATCAAAATAAATTTCGAAAACAAAACACAAAGACAGTGAAATAGAGAGCAATTCTTAAATAATTCACTCAGGGCATGTGATGCAACCGGGATTGACCACATCTACACCCAGAGCTGGTTGAGACATAAGGCTGCACACTTCAGGCTGATAGCATTGGTGAGTTTCGGTGAGCAAATGCAGACCCTTTGAAGTCATACTGCATGGTACCCATTCCATGGGTCCCAACTCTCCAGGTTCAAGGGATTCTTCCTCCAGCTGAAACATGCATGGGTTACACAGAGTATCGTCCACCGTGTGATTGGGAAACGATTTAAAATGCATCTCAGTTTCCGTATCCTGGTCCTCGGGTTCACCATTCCAGATGCTTTACTAACACTCTCCCCGCTTGGAGAGTCAGTGCCTTTAACCTCCTCTTTGGCACAGCTTGCAATTTCTGTGCAAGATGAACAGGTATAGGGAGAACCAATGAGACACTAGCTGTAGGTGTCTGCACGGGCAAATGTAACGCTCATTGCCCACCAGGAGGAGGAATTAAACAAATGCTCAGCGTGCCCTGCCGGAAACAGATTAGGGCCTGAAGCAATCCTGCGGTTTTGTGCCCAGCTCACAAGAAAGCGAGTTGAAGAAAGGAGCTCAGGGGCACTGTAATTCACAAACCTGCAGAGTTATAAATGACAGCTATCTTCCAAAAGTATATTGAAGTAAGCCTGCGAAGGGGACTTGAAAGCGGGGCAGAATTTCAGGAAAACGATTGCAGGGGGTAGACTGGAATTGCCCTGAAAGCATAGGAAAAGAGGCACAACGTCGACAATGATGCACTTGGCCAAAAAGGGCGTATGCGTTTTTTCCTGAATATATTCAGGAAAAAACGCATACGCCCTTTTTGGCCAACCAAGCAAGCCTGTAAAGGAAATCTGCACTACAATGAAATCTCACTGCCCCCCGGGCAAAAGGGCCATCTGAAAAAAGTGTAAAATCCAGGAAGGTAGGACAGGATAAGGAGGACAGGGAGCATTGTTCGGCTGATTGGGAGGATGTAATTTGCCAACAGCCACCCTGGAGAAGTGTATGGTGTTTCCTGAAACACGTAAGAAATAAAGCAACACAGCCTATGGCAATTGCACTTATGGTCCTATTCCTTAGGGAAATTAAAATTAAAAACAGAGAGCCACCCCAAAGTTTGGGACGCCTGTGTTCCCAAGAAGCTCGTCTACAGTACCAGGTAAATATCCCAGAAAGCAAAAAATGGATAAAGAAGTTGTGGCACGTACGTGCAATGCAGTATCACTCAGCAATGAAATCTGTGTCATCAGGACCATAGCAGCATAGTGAGTGGATGCAGGTACGGTGATTCTACGTGAACTACGTCACACAGAAAAAGAAATATCATAAGATATCACTAATACACGGAATGTAAACTTGACTACACATGAACTGAATTACAAAACAGAACAGGGTCTCAAATTTAGAAAACCAACTAGTGCTTGCTTATGGGGAAAGGTGCCTTGGGGTGCTGCATAAAACCAGAGACTGAAATTAGCACAGATAACATTCCATAAGCCACATATGTAATAGACAAGACCTACTCCTTGCTCAACGAAACGGACCCAACACCACATATTCAACGCCTTGGAATATACCTGACTAGGAAGAATCTTAAAACCCATGGATATATATGTCTCCGTAAGAGAGTCAAGCGCGTGTGTACAGCGGCCGAAATTCAGCAGTGAAAATCCGATAAATCCCATTATCAAAATAAATTTCGAAAACAAATCACAAAGACAGTGAAATAGCAATTCTTAAATAATTCACTCAGGGCATGTGATGCAATCGGGATTGACCACATCTACACCCAGAGCTGGTTGAGACATAAGGCTGGACACTTCAGGCTGATAGCATTGGTGAGTTTCGGTGAGCAAATGCAGACCCTTTGAAGTCATACTGCATGGTACCCATTCCATGGGTCCCAACTCTCCAGGTTCAAGGGATTCTTCCTCCAGCTAAAACATGCATGGGAAACCCAGAGTATCATCCACCGTGTGATTGGGAAACGATTTAAAATACATCTCAGTTTTCGTATCCTGGTCCTCGGGTTCACCATTCCAGATGCTTTACTAACACTCTCCCCGCTTGGAGAGTCAGTGCCTTTAACCTCCTGTTTGGCACAGCTTGCAATTTCTGTGCAAGATGAACAGGAATAGGGAGAACCAATGAGAGACTAGCTGTAGGTGTCTGCACGGGCAAATGTAACGCTCATTGCCCACCAGGAAGAGGAATTAAACAAAGGCTCAGTGTGCCCTGCTGGAAACAGATTAGGGCCTGAAGCAATCCTGCGGTTTTGTGCCCAGCTCACAAGAAAGCGAGTTGAAGAAAGGAGCTCAGGGGCACTGTAATTCACAAACTTGCAGAATTATAAATGACAGCTATCCTCCAAAAATATATTGAGGTAAGCCTGCGAAGGGGACTTGAAAGCGGGGCAGAATTTCAGGAAAACGATTGCAGGGTGTAGACTGGAATTGCCCTGAAAGCATAGGAAAAGAGGCACAACGTCGACAATGATGCACTTGGCCAAAAAGGGCGTATGCGTTTTTTCCTGAATATATTCAGGAAAAACCGCATACGCCCTTTTTGGCCAACTAAGCAAGCCTGTAAAGGAAATCTGCACTACAATGTAATCTCACTGCCCCCCCGGGCAAAAGGGCCATCTGAAAAAAGTGTAAAATCCAGAAAGCTAGGACAGGATATGGAGAACAGGGAGCCTTTTTATGCTCATTGGCAGGATGTAATTTGTGAACAGCCACTCTGGAGAAGTGTATGGTGTTTCCTGAAACACGTAAGAAATAAAGCAACACAGCCTATGGCAATTGCACTTATGGTCCTATTGCTTATGGAAATTAAAATCAAAAACTGAGAGCCACCCCAAAGTTTGGGACGGCTGTGTTCCCAAGAAGCTCGTCTACAGTACCAGGTAAATATCCCAGAAAGCAAAAAATGGATAAAGAAGTTGTGGCACGTACGTGCAATGCAATATCACTCAGCAATGAAATCTGTGTCATCAGGCCCGTAGCGGCATAGTGAGTGGATGCAGGTACGGTGATTCTACGTGAACTACGTCACACAGAAAAAGAAACATCATAAGGTATCACTAATACACGGAATGTAAACTTGACTACACATGAACTGAATTTCAAAACAGAACAGGGTCTCAAATTTAGAAAACCATCTATTGCTTGCTTATGGGGAAAGGTGCCTTGGGGTGCTGCATAAAACCAGAGACTGAAATTAGCACAGATAACATTCCATAAGCCAAATATGTAATAGACAAGACCTACTCCTTGCTCAACGAAATGGACTCAACACCACATATTCAATGCCTAGGAATATACCTGACTAGGAAGAATCTTAAAACCCATGGATTTATAGGTCTCCGTAACAGAATCAAGCGTGTGTACAGCGGCATAAACGCAGCAGTGAAAATCCGATAAATCCCATTATCAAAATAAATTTCGAAAACAAAACACAAAGACAGTGAAATAGAGAGCAATTCTTAAATAATTCACTCAGGGCATGTGATGCAATCGGCATTTAACACAACTACACCCAGAGCTGGTTGAGACATAAGGCTGGACACTTCAGGCTGATAGCATTGGTGAGTTTCGGTGAGCAAATGCAGACCCTTTGAAGTCATACTGCATGGTACCTATTTCATGGGTCCCAACTCTTCAGGTTTAAGGGATTCTTCCTCCAGCTAAAACATGCATGGGAAACCCACAGCATGGTCCACCGTTTGATTGGGAAACGATTTAAAATGCATCTCAGTTTTTGTATCCTGGTCCTCGGGTTCACCATTCCAGATGCTTTACTAACACTCTCCCCGCTTGGAGAGTCAGTGCCTTTAACCTCCTGTTTGGCACAGCTTGCAATTTCTGTGCAAGATGAACAGGAATAGGGAGAACCAATGCGAGACTAGCTGTAGGTGTCTGCACGGGCAAATGTAACGCTCATTTCCCACCAGGAAGAGGAATTTAACAAAGGCTCAGCGTGCCCTGCCGCAAACAGATTAGGGCCTGAAGCAATCCTTCGGTTTTGTGCCCAGCTCACAAGAAAGCGAGTTGAAGAAAGGAGCTCAGGGTCACTGTAATTCACAAACCTGCAGAGTTATAAATGACAGCTTTCCTCCAAAAATATATTGAAGTAAGCCTGCGAAGGGGACTTGAAAGCGGGGCAGAATTTCAGGAAAACGATTGCAGGGGGTAGACTGGAATTGCCCAGAAAGCATAGGAAAAGAGGCAGAAGGTCGACAATGATGCACTTGGCCATAAAGTGCGTATGCGTTTTATCCTGAATATATTCAGGAAAAAACGCATACGCCCTTTATGGCCAACCAAGCAAGCCTGTAAAGGAAATCTGCACTACAATGAAGTCTCACTGCCCCCCGGGCAAAAGGGCCATCTGAAAAAAGTGTAAAATCCAGAAAGGTAGGACAGGATATGGAGAACAGGGAGCCTTGTTATGCTGATTGGCAGGATGTAAATTGCCAGCAGCCACCCTGGAGAAGTGTATGGTGTTTCCTGAAACACGTAAGAAACAAAGCAACACAGCCTATGGCACTTCCGCTTATGGTCCTATAGCTAAAGGATATTAAAATAAAAAACAGACAGCCACCCCATTATTTGGGACGGCTGTGTTCACAAGAAGCTCGTCTACAGTATCAGGTAAATATCCCAGAAAGCAAAAAATGGATAAAAAAGTTGTGGCACGTACGTGCAATGCAGTATCACTCAGCAATGAAATCTGTGTCATCAGGCCCGTAGCGGCATAGTGAGTGGATGCAGGTACGGTGATTCTACGTGAACTACGTCACACAGAAAAAGAAACATCATAAGATATCACTAATACACGCAATGTAAACTGGACTACACATGAACTGAATTACAAAACAGAACAGGGTCTCAAATTTAGAAAACCAACTATTGCTTGCTTATGGGGAAAAGCGCCTTGGGGTGCTGCATAAAACCAGAGACTGAAATTAGCACAGATAACTTTCCATAAGCCAAATATGTAATAGACAAGACCTACTCCTTGCTCAACGAAATGGACTCAACACCACATATTCAACGCCAAGGAATATACCTGACTAGGAAGAATCTTAAAACCCATGGATTTATATGTCTCCGTAAGAGAATCAAGCGTGTGTACAGTGGCATAAACGCAGCAGTGCAAATCCGATAAATCACATTATCAAAATAAATTTCGAAAACAAAACACAAAGACAGTGAAATAGAGAGCAATTCTTAAATAATTCACTCAGGGCATGTGATGCAACCGGGATTGACCACATCTACACCCAGAGCTGGTTGAGACATAAGGCTGGACACTTCAGGCTGATAACATTGGTGAGTTTCGGTGAGCAAATGCAGACCCTTTGAAGTCATACTGCATGGTACGCATTCCATGGGTCCCAACTCTCCAGGTTCAAGGGATTCTTCCTCCAGCTAAAACATGCATGGGAAACCCACAGTATGGTCCACCGTGTGATTGGGAAACGATTTAAAATGCATCTCAGTTTTCGTATCCATGTCCTCGGGTTCACAATTCCAGACGCTTTACTAACACTCTCCCTGCTTGGAGAGTCAGTGCCTTTAACCTCCTCTTTGGCACAGCTTGCAATTTCTGTGCAAGATGAACAGGAATAGGGAGAACCAATGAGAGAATAGCTGTAGGTGTCTGCACGGGCAAATGTAACGCTCATTTCCCACCAGGAAGAGGAATTAACCAAAGGCTCAGTGTGCCCTGCTGGAAACAGATTAGGGCCTGAAGCAATCCGGCGGTTTTGTGCCCAGCTCACAAGAAAGCGAGTTGAAGAAAGGAGCTCAGGGGCACTGTAATTCACAAACCTGCAGAGTTATAATTGACAGCTATCCTCCAAAAATATATTGAAGTAAGCCTGCGAAGGGGACTTGAAAGCGGGGCAGAATTTCAGGAAAACGATTGCAGGGGGTAGACTGGAATTGCACTGAAAGCATAGGAAAAGAGGCACAACGTCGACAATGATGCACTTGGCCAAAAAGGGCGTATGCGTATTTTCCTGAATATATTCAGGAAAAAATGCATACGCCCTTTTTGGCCAATCAAGCAAGCCTGTAATGGAAGTCTGCACTACAATGAAGTCTCACTGCCCCCCGGGCAAAAGGGCCATCTGAAAAAAGTGTAAAATCCAGAAAGGTACGACAGGATATGGAGAACAGGGAGCCTTGTTATGCTGATTGGCAGGATGTAAATTGCCAGCAGCCACCCTGGAGAAGTGTATGGTGTTTCCTGAAACACGTAAGAAACAAAGCAACACAGCCTATGGCACTTCCACTTATGGTCCTATACCTTACGGAAATTAAAATCAAAAAGAGACAGCCACCCCAATATTTGGGAGGGATGTGTTCACAAGAAGCTCGTCTACAGTATCAGGTAAATATCCCAGAAAGCAAAAAATGGATAAAGAAGTTGTGGCACGTACGTGGAATGCAGTAACACTCAGCAATGAAATCTGTGTCATCAGGCCCGTAGCGGCATAGTGAGTGGATGCATGTACGGTGATTCTACGTGAACTATGTCACACAGAAAAAGAAGCATCATAAGATATCACTAATACACGGAATGTAAACTTGACTAAACGTGAACTGAATTACAAAACAGAACAGGGTCTCAAATTTAGAAAACCAACTAGTGCTTGCTTATGGGGAAAGTTGCCTTGGGGTGCTGCATATAACCAGAGACTGAAATTAGCACAGATAACTTTCCATAAGCCAAATATGTAATAGACAAGACCTACTCCTTGCTCAACGAAATGGACTCAACACCACATATTCAACGCCAAGGAATATACCTGACTAGGAAGAATCTTAAAACCCATGGATTTATATGTCTCCGTAAGAGAATCAAGCGTGTGTACAGCGGCATAAATGCAGCAGTGAAAATCCGATAAATCCCATTATCAAAATAAATTTCGAAAACAAAACACAAAGACAGTGAAATAGAGAGCAATTCTTAAATAATTCAATCAGGGCATGTGATGCAACCGGGATTGACCACATCTACACCCAGAGCTGGTTGAGACATAAGGCTGGACACTTCAGGCTGATAGCATTGGTGAGTTTCGGTGAGCAAATGAAAACCCTTTGAAGTCATACTGCATGGTACCCATTCCATGGGTCCCAACTCTCCAGATTCAAGGCATTCTTCCTCCAGCTAAAACATGCATGGGAAACCCAGAGTATCGTCCACCGTGTGATTGGGAAACGATTTAAAATGCATCTCAGTTTTCGTACCCTGGTCCACGGGTTCACCATTCCAGATTCTTTACTAACACTCTCCCCGCTTGGAGAGTCAGTGCCTTTAACCTCCTATTTTGCACAGCTTGAAATTTCTGTGCAAGATGAACAGGAATAGGGAGAACCAATGAGAGACTAGCTGTAGGTGTCTGCACGGGCAAATGTAACGCTCATTGCCGACCAGGAAGAGGAATTAAACAAAGGCTCAGCGTGCCCTGCTGAAAACAGATTAGGGCCTGATGCAATCCTGCTGTTTTGTGCCCAGCTCACAAGAAAGCGAGTTGAAGAAAGGAGCTCAGGGTCACTGTAATTCACAAACCTGCAGAGTTATAAATGACAGCTATCCTCCAAAAATATATTGAAGTAAGCCTGCGAAGGGGACTTGAAAGCGCGGAAGAATTTCAGGAAAACGATTGCAGGGGTAGACTGGAATTGCCCTGAAAGCATAGGAAAAGAGGCAGAACGTCGACAATGATGCACTTGGCCAAAAGGGGCGTATGCGTTTTTTCCTGAATATATTCAGGAAAAAACGCATACGCTCTTTTTGGCCAAACAAACAAGCCTGTAAAAGAAATCTGCACTACAATGAAGTCTCACTGCCCCCCGGGCAAAAGGGCCATCTGAAAAAAGTGTAAAATCCAGAAAGGTAGAACAGGATATGGAGAACAGGGAGCCTTGTTATGCTGATTGGCAGGATGTAAATTGCCAGCAGCCACCCTGGAGAAGTGTATGGTGTTTCCTGAAACACGTAAGAAACAAAGCAACACAGCCTATGGCACTTCCACTTATGGTCCTATAGCTTACGGAAATTAAAATCAACAGACAGCCACCCCAAAATTTGGGACAGCTGTGTTCCCAAGAAGCTCGTCTACAGTATCAGGTAAATATCCCAGAAAGCAAAAAATGGATAAAGAAGTTGTGACACGTACGTACAATGCAATATCACTCAGCAATGAAATCTGTGTCATCAGGCTCGTAGTGGCATAGTGAGTGGATGCAGGTACGGTGATTCTATGTGAACTACGTCACACAGAAAAAGAAACATCATAAGATATCACTAATACACGTAATGTAAACTTGACTACACATGAACTGAATTACAAAACAGAATAGGGTCTAAAATTTAGAAAACCAACTAGTGCTTGCTTATGGGGAAAGGTGCCTTGGGGTGCTGCATAAAACCAGAGACTGAAATTAGCACAGATAACTTTCCATAAGCCAAATATGTAATAGACAAGACCTACTCTTTGCTCAACGAAATGGACCCAACACCACATATTCAACGCCTAGGAATATACCTGACTAGGAAGAATCTTAAAACCCATGGATATATATGTCTCCATAAGAGAATCAAGCGTGTGTACAGCGGCCGAAACGCAGCAGGGAAAATCCGATAAATCCCATTATCAAAATAAATTTCGAAAACAAAACACAAAGACAGTGAAATAGAGAGCAATTCTTAAATAATTCACTCAGGGCATGTGATGCAACCGGGATTGACCACATCTACAACCAGAGCTGGTTGAGACATAAGGCTGGACACTTCAGGCTGATAGCATTGGTGAGTTTCGGTGAGCAAATGCAGACCCTTTGAAGTCATACTGCATGGTACCCATTCCATGGGTCCCAACTCTCCAGGTTCAAGGGATTCTTCCTCCAGCTAAAACATGCATGGGAAACCCAGAGTATCGTCCACCGTGTGATTGGGAAACGATTTAAAATGCATCTCAGTTTTCGTATCCTTGTCCTCGGGTTCACCATTCCAGATGCTTTACTAACACTCTCCCCGCTTGGAGAGTCAGTGCCTTTAACCTCCTGTTTGGCACAGCTTGCAATTTCTGGGCAAGATGAACAGGAATAGGGAGTACCAATGAGAGACTAGCTGTAGGTGTCTGCACGGGCAAATGTAACGCTCATTTCCCAACAGGAAGAGGAATTAACCAAAGGCTCAGCATGCCCTGCCGGAAACAGATTGGGGCCTGAAGCAATCCTGCGGTTTTGTGCCCAGCTCACAAGAAAGCGAGTTGAAGAAAGGAGCTCAGGTGCACTGTAATTCACAAACCTGCAGAGTTATAAATGACAGCTATCCTCCAAAAATATATTGAAGTAAGCCTGCGAAGGGGACTTGAAAGCGGGGCAGAATTTCAGGAAAACGATTGCAGGGGGTAGACAGGAATTGCCCTGAAAGCATAGGAAAAGATGCACAACGTCGACAATGATGCACTTGGCCAAAAAGGGCGTATGCGTTTTTTCCTGAATATATTCAGGAAAAAACGCATACGCCCTTTTTGGCCAACCAAGCAAGCCTGTAAAGGAAATCTGCACTACAATGAAGTCTCACTGCCCCACGGGCAAAAGGGCCATCTGAAAAAAGTGTAAAATCCAGAAAGGTAGGACAGGATATGGAGAACAGGGAGCCTTGTTATGCTGATTGGCAGGATGTAAATTGCCAGCAGCCACCCTGGAGAAGTGTATGGTGTTTCCTGCAACACTTAAGAAACAAAGCAACACAGCCTATGGCACTTCCACTTATGGTCCTATAGCTTATGGAAATTAAAATCAAAAACAGACAGCCACCCCAATATTTGGGACGGCTGTGTTCACAAGAAGCTCGTCTAAAGTATCAGGTAAATATCCCAGAAAGCAAAAAATGGATAAGGAAGTTGTGGCACGTACGTACAATGCTATATCACTCAGCAATGAAATCTGTGTCATCAGGCCCAAAGCAGCGTAGTGAGTGGATGCAGGTACGGTGATTCTACGTGAACTACGTCACACAGAAAAAGAAACATCATAAGATATCACTAATACACGGAATGTAAACTTGACTACACATGAACTGAATTACAAAACAGAACAGGGTCTCAAATTTAGAAAACCAACTAGTGCTTGCTTATGGGAAAAGGTGCCTTGGGGTGCTGCATAAAAGCAGAGACTGAAATTAGCACAGATAACTTTCCATAAGCCAAATATGTAATAGACAAGACCTACTCCTTGCTCAACGAAATGGACCCAACACCACATATTCAACGCCTAGGAATATACCTGACTAGGAAGAATCTTAAAACCCATGGATATATATGTCTCTGTAAGAGAATCAAGCGTGTGTACAGCGGCCGAAACGCAGCAGTGAAAATCCGATAAATCCCATTATCAAAATAAATTTCGAAAACAAACACAAAGACAGTGAAATAGAGAGCAATTCTTAAATAATTCACTCAGGGCAGGTGATGCAACCGGTATTGACCACATCTACACCCAGAGCTGGTTGAGACATAAGGCTGGACAGTTCAGGCTGATAGCATTGGTGAGTTTCGGTGAGCAAATGCAGACCCTTTGAAGTCATACTGCATGGTACCTATTCCATGGGTCCCAACTCTTCAGGTTCAAGGGATTCTTCCTCCAGCTAAAACATGCATGAGAAACCCACAGTATGGTACACCGTGTGATTGGGAAACGATTTAAAATGCATCTCAGTTTTCATATCCTGGTCCTCGGGTTCACCATTCCAGATGCTTTACTAACACTCTCCCTGTTTGGAGAGTCAGTGCCTTTAACCTCCTGTTTGGCACAGCTTGCAGTTTCTGTGCAAGTTGAACAGGAATAGGGAGAACCAATGAGAGACTAGCTGTAGGTGTCTGCACGGGCAAATGTAACGCTCATTTCCCACCAGGAAGAGGAATTAACCAAAGGCTCAGCATGCCCTGCCGGAAACAGATTAGGGCCTGAAGCAATCCTGCGGTTTTGTGCCCAGCTCACAAGAAAGTGAGTTGAAGAAAGGAGCTCAGGGGCACTGTAATTCACAAACCTGCAGAGTTATAAATGACAGCTATCTTCCAAAAGTATATTTAAGTAAACCTGCGAAGGGGACTTGAAAACGGGGCAGAATTTCAGGAAAACGATTGCAGGGGGTACACTGGAATTGCCCTGAAAGCATAGGAAAAGAGGCACACCGTCGACAATGATGCACTTGGCCAAAAAGGGCGTATGCGTTTTTTCCTGAATATATTCAGGAAAAAACGCATACGCCCTTTTTGGCCAACCAAGCAAGCCTGTAAATGAAATCTGCACTACAATAAAGTCTCACTGCCCCTCGGGCAAAAGGGCCATCTGAAAAAAGTGAAAATCCGGAAAGGTAGGACAGGATATGGAGAACAGGGAGCCTTGTTATGCTGATTGGCAGGATGTAAATTGCCAGCAGCCACCCTGGAGAAGTGTATGGTGTTTCCTGCAACACGTAAGAAACAAAGCAACACAGCCTATGGCACTTCCACATATGGTCCTATAGCTTACGGAAATTAAAATCAAAAACAGACAGCCACCCCAATATTTGGGACGGCTGTGTTCACAAGAAGCTCGTCTACAGTATCAGGTAAATATCCCAGAAAGCAAAAAATGGATAAAGAAGATGTGGCACGTACGTACAATGCAATATCACTCAGAAATGAAATCTGTGTCATCAGGCCCGTAGCGGCATAGTGAGTGGATGCAGGTACGGTGATTCTACGTGAACTACGTCACACAGAAAAAGAAACATCATAAGATATCACTAATACACGGAATGTAAACTTGACTACACATGAACTGAATTAAAAAACAGAACAGGGTCTCAAATTTAGAAAACCAACTAGTGCTTGCTTATGGGAAAAGGTGCGTTGGGGTGCTTCATAAAACCAGAGACTGAAATTAGCACAGATAACTTTCCATAAGCCAAATATGTAATAGACAAGACCTACACCTTGCTCAACGAAATGGACCCAACACCACATATTCAACGCCTAGGAATATACCTGACTAGGAAGAATCTTAAAACCCATGGATATATATGTCTCCGTAAGAGAATCAAGCGGGTGTACAGTGGCCGAAACACAGCAGTGAAAATCCGATAAATCCCATTATCAAAATAAATTTCGAAAACAAAACACAAAGATAGTGAAATAGAGAGCAATTCTTAAATAATTCACTCAGGGCATGTGATGCAACCGGGATTGAGCACATCTACACCCAGAGCTGGTTGAGACATAAGGCTGGACAGTTCAGGCTGATAGCATTGGTGAGTTTCGGTGAGCAAATGCAGACCCTTTGAAGTCATACTGCATGGTACCCATTCCATGGGTCCCAACTCTCCAGGTTCAAGGGATTCTTCCTCCAGCTAAAACATGCATGGGAAACCCAGAGTATCGTCCACCGTGTGATTGGGAAACGATTTAAAATGCATCTCAGTTTTCGTATCCTGGTCCTCGGGTTCACCATTCCAGATGCTTTACTAACACTCTCCCCGCTTGGAGAGTCAGTGCCTTTAACCTCCTGTTTGGCACAGCTTGCAATTTCTGTGCAAGATGAACAGGAATAGGGAGAACCAATGAGAGACTAGCTGTAGGTGTCTCCACGGGCAAATGTAACGCTCATTGCCCACCAGGAAGAGGAATTAAACAAAGGGTCACTGTGCCGTGCTGGAAACAGATTAGGGCCTGAAGCAATCCTGCGGTTTTGTGCCCAGCTCACAAGAAAGCGAGTTGAAGAAAGGAGCTCAGGGGCACTGTAATTCACAAACCTGCAGAGTTATAAATGACAGCTATCCTCCAAAAATATATTGAAGTAAGCCTGCGAAGGGGACTTGAAACCGGGGAAGAATTTCAGGAAAACGATTGCAGGGGGTAGACTGGAATTGCCCTGAAAGCATAGGAAAAGAGGCACAACGTTGACAATGATGCACTTGGCCAAAAACGGCGTATGCGATTTTTCCTAAATATATTGAGGAAAAAACGCATACGCCCTTTTTGGCCAACCAAGCAAGCCTGTAAAGGAAATCTGCACTACAATGAAGTCTCACTGCCCCCTGGGCAAGAGGGCCATCTGAAAATAGTGTAAAATCCAGAAAGGTAGGACAGGATATGGAGAACAGGGAGCCTTGTTATGCTGATTGGCAGGATGTAAATTGCCAGCAGCCACCCTGGAGAAGTGTAAGCTGTTTCCTGAAACACGTAAGAAACAAAGCAACACAGCCTATGGCACTTCCAATTATGGTCCTATAGCTTACGGAAATTAAAATCAAAAACAGAGAGCCACCCCAAAATTTGGGACGGCTGTGTTCACAAGAAGCTCGTCTACAGTATCAGGTAAATATCCCAGAAAGCAAAAAATGGATAAAGAAGTTGTGGCACGTACGTACAATGCAATATCACTCAGCAATGAAATCTGTGTCATCAGGCCCGTAGCGGCATACTGAGTGGATGCAGGTACGGTGATTCTACGTGAATTACGTCACACAGAAAAAGAAACATCATAAGATATCACTAATACACGGAATGTAAACTTGACTACACATGAACTGAATTAAAAAACAGAACAGGGTCTCAAATTTAGAAAACCAACTAGTGCTTGCTTATGGGGAAAGGTGCCTTGGGTTGCTGCATAAAACCAGAGACAGAAATTAGCACAGATAACTTTCCATAAGCCAAATATGTAATAGACAAGACCTACTCCTTGCTCAATGAAATGGACCCAACACCACATATTCAACGCCTAGGAATATACCTGACTAGGAAGAATCTTAAAACCCATGGATATATATGTCTCCGTAAGAGAATCAAGCGTGTGTACAGCGGCCGAAACGCAGCAGTGAAAATCCGATAAATCCCATTATCAAAATAAATTTCGAAAACAAAACACAAAGACAGTGAAATAGAGAGCAATTCTTAAATAATTCACTCAGGGCATGTGATGCAACCGGGATTGACCACATCTACAACCAGAGCTGGTTGAGACATAAGGCTGGACACTTCAGGCTGATAGCATTGGTGAGTTTCGGTGAGCAAATGCAGACCCTTTGAAGTCATACTGCATGGTACCCATTCCATGGGTCCCAACTCTCCAGGTTCAAGGGATTCTTCCTCCAGCTAAAACATGCATGGGAAACCCAGAGTATCGTCCACCGTGTGATTGGGAAACGATTTAAAATGCATCTCAGTTTTCGTATCCTGGTCCTCGGGTTCTCCATTCCAGATGCTTTACTAACACTCTCCCCGCTTGGAGAGTCAATTCCTTTAACCTCCTCTTTGGCAGAGCTTGCAATTTCTGTGCAAGATGAACAGGAATAGGGAGAACCAATGAGAGACTAGCTTTAGGTGTCTGCACGGGCAAATGTAATGCGCATTGCCCATCAGGAAGAGGAATTAAACAAAGGCTCAGTGTGCCCTGCTGGAAACAGATTAGGACCTGAAGCAATCCTGCGATTTTGTGCCCAGCTCAGAAGAAAGCGAGTTGAAGAAAGGAGCTCAGGGGCACTGTAATTCACAAACCTGCAGAGTTATAAATGACAGCTATCTTCCAAAAGTATATTGAAGTAAGCCTGCGAAGGGGACTTGAATGCGGGGCAGAATTTCAGGAAAACGATTGCCGGCGGTAGACTGGAACTGCCCTGAAAGCATACGAAAAGAGGCACAACGTCGACAATGATGCACTTGGCCAAAAAGGGCGTATGCGTTTTTTCCTGAATATATTCAGGAAAAAACGCATACGCCCTTTTTGGCCAACCAAGCAAGCCTGTAAAGGAAATCTGCACTACAATGAAGTCTCACTGCCCCCCTGGGCAAAAGGGCCATCTGAAAAAAGTGTAAAATCCAGAAAGGTAGGACAGGATATGGAGAACAGAGAGCCTTGTTATGCTGATTGGCAGGATGTAAATTGCCAGCCCCCACCCTGGAGAAGTGTATGGTGTTTCCTGAAACACGTAAGAAATAAAGCAACACAGCCTATGGCAATTGCACTTATGGTCCTATAGCTTATGGAAATTAAAATCAAAAACAGACAGCCACCCCAATATTTGGCATGGCTGTGTTCACAAGAAGCTCGTCTACAGTACCAGGTAAATATCCCAGAAAGCAAAAAATGGATAAAGAAGTTGTGGCACGTACGTGCAATGCAGTATCACTCAGCAATGAAATCTGTGTCATCAGGCCCGTAGCGGCATAGTGAGTGGATGCAGGTACGGTGATTTTACGTGAACTACGTCACACAGAAAAAGAAACGTCATAAGATATCACTAATACACGGAATGTAAACTTGACTACACATGAACTGAATTACAAAACAGAACAGGGTCTCAAATTTAGAAAAACAACTAGTGCTTGCTTATGGGGAAAGGTGCGTTGCGGTGCTGCATAAAACAAGAGACTGAAATTAGCACAGATATCTTTCCATAAGCCAAATATGTAATAGACAAGACCTACTCCTTGCTCAACGAAATGGACCCAACACCACATATTCAACGCCTAGGAATATACGTGACTAAGAAGAATCTTAAAACCCATGGATATATATGTCTCCGTAAGAGAATCAACCGTGTGTACAGCGGCCGAAACGCAGTAGTGAAAATCCGATAAATCCCATTATCAAAATAAATTTCGAAAACAAAACACAAAGACAGTGAAATATAGAGCAATTCTTAAATAATTCACTCAGGGCATGTGATGCAACCGGGATTGACCACATCTACACCCAG
Organism: Phocoena phocoena; assembly: GCF_963924675.1. NCBI lineage: Eukaryota > Metazoa > Chordata > Mammalia > Artiodactyla > Phocoenidae > Phocoena > Phocoena phocoena. The sequence goes on along the minus strand of NW_027077500.1, from coordinate 611,083 downwards.
AGCTGGTTGAGACATAAGGCTGGACACTTCAGGCTGATAGCATTGGTGAGTTTCGGTGAGCAAATGCAGACCCTTTGAAGTCATACTGCCTGGTATCCATTCCATGGGTCCCAACTCTCTAGGATCAAGGGGTTCTTCATCCAGCTAAAACATGCATGGGAAACCCAGAGTATCGTCCACCGTGTGATTGGGAAACGATTCAAAATGCATCTCAGATTTCGTATACTGGTCCTCGGTTTCACCATTCCAGATGCTTTAATAACACTCTCCCCGCTTGGAGAGTCAGTGCCTTTAACCTCCTCTTTGGCACAGCTTGCAATTTCTGTGCAAGATGAACAGGAATAGGGAGAACCAATGAGACACTAGCTGTAGGTGTCTGCACGGGCAAATGTAACGCTCATTGCCGACCAGGAAGAGGAATTAAACAAAGGCTCAGCGTGCCCTGCTGAAAACAGATTAGGGCCTGAAGCAATCCTGCGGTTTTGTGCCCAGCTCACAAGAAAGCGAGTTGAAGAAAGGAGCTCAGGGGCACTGTAATTCACAAACCTGCAGAGTTATAAATGACAGCTATCCTCCAAAAATATATTGAAGTAAGCCTGCGAAGGGGACTTGAAAGCGCGGCAGAGTTTCAGGAAAACCATTGCAGGGGGTAGAATGGAATTTCCCTGAAAGCATAGGAAAAGAGGCCGAACTTCGACAATGATGCACTTGGGCAAAAGGGCGTATGCGTTTTTTCCTGAATATATTCAGGAAAAAACGCATACGCCCTTTTTGGCCAACCAAGCAAGCCTGTAAAGGAAATCTGCACTACAATGAAGTCTCACTGCCCCCCGGGCAAAAGGGCCATCTGAAAAAAGTGTAAAATCCAGAAAGGTAGGACAGGATATGGAGAACAGGGAGCCTTGTTATGCTGATTGGCAGGATGTAAATTGTGAACAGCCACCCTGGAGAAGTGTATGGTGTTTCCTGAAACACGTAAGAAATAAAGCAACACAGCCTATGGCAATTGCACTTATGGTCCTATTGCTTAGGGAAATTAAAATCAAAAACAGAGAGCCACCCCAAAATTTGGGACGGCTGTGTTCCCAAGAAGCTCGTCTACAGTACCAGATAAATATTCCAGAAAGCAAAAAATGGATAAAGAAGTTGTGGCACGTACATGCAATGCAATATCACTCAGCAATGAAATCTGTGTCATCAGGCCCGTAGCGGCATAGTGAGTGGATGCAGGTATGGTGATTCTACGTGAACTACGTCACACACAAAAAGAAACATCATAAGATATCACTAATACACGGAATGTAAACTTGACTACACATGAACTGAATTACAAAACAGAACAGGGTCTCAAATTTAGAAAACCAACTAGTGCTTGCTTATGGGGAAAGGTGCCTTGGGGTGCTGCATAAAACCAGACACTGAAATTAGCACAGATAACATTCCATAAGCCAAATATGTAATAGACAAGACCTACTCCTTGTTCAACGAAATGGACTCAACACCACATATTCAATGCCTAGGAATATACCTGACTAGGAAGAATCTTAAAACCCATGGATTTATAGGTCTCCGTAACAGAATCAAGCGTGTGTACAGCGACGTAAGGGCAGCAATGAAAATCCGATAAATCCCATTATCAAAATAAATTTTGAAAACAAAACACAAAGACAGTGATATAGAGAGCAATTCTTAAATAATTCACTCAGGGCATGTGATGCAACCGGGATTTAACACATCTACACCCAGAGCTGGTTGAGACATAAGGCTGGACACTTCAGGCTGATAGCATTGGTGAGTTTCGGTGAGAAAATGCAGACCCTTTGAAGTCATACTGCATGGTACTCATTCCATGGGTCCCAACTCTCCAGGTTCAAGGGATTCTTCCTCCAGCTAAAACATGCATGGGAAACCCAGAGTATCGTCCACATTGTGATTGAGAAACGATTTAAAATGCATCTCAGTTTTCGTATCCTGGTCCTAGGGTTCACCATTCCAGATGCTTTACTAACACTCTCCCCGCTTGGAGAGTCAGTGCCTTTAACCTACTCCTTGGCACAGCTTGCAATTTCTGTGCAAGATGAACAGGAATAGGGAGAACCAATGAGAGACTAGCTTAGGTGTCTGCACGGGCAAATGTAACGCTCATTTCCCACCAGGAAGAGGAATTAACCAAAGGCTCAGTGTGCCCTGTCGGAAACAGATTAGGGCCTGAAGCAGTCCTGCGGTTTTGTGCCCAGCTCACAAGAAAGCGAGTTGAAGAAAGGAGCTCGGGGGCACTGTAATTCACAAACCTGCAGAGTTATAAATGACAGCTATCCTCCAAAAATATATTGAAGTAAGCCTGCGAAGGGGACTTGAATGCGGGGCAGAATTTCAGGAAAACGATTGCAGGGGGTAGACTGGATTTGCCCTGATAGCATAGGAAAAGAGGCAAAACGTCGATAATGATGCACTTGGCCAAAAAGGGCGTATGCGTTTTTTCCTGAATATATTCAGGAAAAAACGCATACGCCCTTTTTGGCCAACCAAGCAAGCCTGTAAAGGAAATCTGCACTACAATGAAGTCTCACTGCCCCCCGGACAAAAGGGCCATCTGAAAAAAGTGTAAAATCAAGAAAGGTAGGACAGGATATGGAGAACAGGGAGCCTTGTTTTGCTGATTGGCAGGATGCAAATTGCCAGCAGCCACCCTGGAGAAGTGTATGGTGTTTCCTGAAACACGTAAGAAACAAAGCAAACAGCCTATGGCACTTCCACTAATGGTCCTATAGCTTATGGAAATTAAAATCAAAAACAGACAGCCACCCCAATATTTGGGACGGCTGTGTTCACAAGAAACTCGTCTACAGTATCAGGTAAATATCCCAGAAAGCAAAAAATGGATAAAGAAGTTGTGGCACGTACGTTCAATGCAGTATCACTCAGCAATGAAATCTGTGTCATCAGGCCCGTAGCGGCATACTGAGTGGATGCAGGTACGGTGAATCTACGTGAACTCCGTCACACAGAAAAAGAAACATCATAAGATATCACTAATACACGTAATGTAAACTTGACTACACATGAACTGAATTACAAAACAGAACAGGGTCTCAAATTTAGAAAACCAACTAGTGCTTTCTTATGGGGAAAGGTGCCTTGGGGTGCTGCATAAAACCAGAGACTGAAATTAGCACAGATAACTTTCCATAAGCCAAATATGTAATAGACAAGACCTACTCCTTGCTCAACGAAATGGACCCAACACCACATATTCAACGCCTAGGAATATACCTGACTAGGAAGAATCTTAAAACCCATGGATATATATGTCTCCGTAAGAGAATCAAGTGTGTGTACAGCAGCCGAAACACAGCAGTGAAAATCCGATAAATCCCATTATCAAAATAAATTTCGAAAACAAAACACAAAGACAGTGAAATAGAGAGCAATTCTTAAATAATTCACTCAGGGCATGTGATGCAACCGGGATTGACCACATCTACACCCAGAGCTGGTTGAGACATAAGGCTGGACACTTCAGGCTGATAGCATTGGTGAGTTTCGGTGAGCAAATGCAGACCCTTTGAAGTCATACTGCATGGTACCCATTCCATGGGTCCCAACTCTCCAGGTTCAAGGCATTCTTCCTCCAGCTGAAACATGCATGGGAAACCCAGAGTATCGTCCACCGTGTGATTGGGAAACGATTTAAAATGCATCTCAGTTTTCGTATCCTGGTCCTCGGGTTCACCATTCCAGATGCTTTACTAACACTCTCCCCGCTTGGAAAGTTAGTGCCTTTAACCTCCTCTTTGGCACAGCTTGCAATTTCTGTGCAAGATGAACAGGAATATGGAGAACCAATGAGAGACTAGCTGTAGGTGTCTGCACGGGCAAATGTAACGCTCATTGCCCACCAGGAAGAGGAATTAAACAAAGGCTCAGTGTGCCCTGCTGGAAACAGATTAGGGCCTGAAGCAATCCTGCGGTTTTGTGCCCAGCTCACAAGAAAGCGAGTAGAAGAAAGGAGCTCAGGGGCACTGTAATTCACAAACCTGCAGAGTTATAAATGACAGCTATCCTCCAAAAATATATTGAAGTAAGCCTGCGAAGGGGACTTGAAAGCGGGGCAGAATTTCAGGAAAACGATTGCAGGGGGTAGCCTGTAATTGCCCAGAAAGCATAGGAAAAGAGGCAGAAAGTCGACAATGGTGCACTTGGCAAAAAGGGCGTATGCGTTTTTTCCTGAATATATTCAGGAAAAAACGCATACGCCCTTTTTGGCCAACCAAGCAAGCCTGTAAAGGAAATCTGCACTACAATGAAGTCTCACTGCCCCCCGGGCAAGAGGGCCATCTGAAAAAAGTGTAAAATCCAGAAAGGTAGGACAGGATATGGAGAATAGGGAGCCTTGTTATGCTGATTGGCAGGATGTAAATTGCCAGCAGCCACCCTGGAGAAGTGTATGGATTTTCCTGAAACACGTAAGAAATAAAGCAACACAGCCTATGGCAATTGCACTTATGGTCCTATAGCTTACGGAAATTAAAATCAAAAACAGACAGCCACCCCAATATTTGGCATGGCTGTGTTCACAAGAAGCTCGTCTACAGTATCAGGTAAATATCCCAGAAAGCAAAAAATGGATAAAGAAGTTGTGGCACGTACGTGCAATGCAGTATCACTCAGCAATGAAATCTGTGTCATCAGGCCCGTAGCGGCATAGTGAGTGGATGCAGGTACGGTGATTTTACGTGAACTACGTCACACAGAAAAAGAAACATCATAAGATATCACTAATACACGGAATGTAAACTTGACTACACATGAACTGAATTACAAAACAGAACAGGGTCTCAAATTTAGCAAAACAACTAGTGCTTGCTTATGGGGAAAGGTGTGTTGCAGTGCTGCATAAAAGCAGAGACTGAAATTAGCACAGATAACTTTCCATAAGCCAAATATGTAATAGACAAGACCTACTCCTTGCTCAACGAAATGGACCCAACACCACATATTCAACGCCTAGGAATATACCTGACTAAGAAGAATCTTAAAACCCATGGATATATATGTCTCCGTAAGAGAATCAAGCGTGTGTACAACGGCCGAAACGCAGTAGTTAAAATCCGATAAATCCCATTATCAAAATAAATTTCGAAAACAAAACACAAAGACAGTGAAATAGAGAGCAATTCTTAAATAATTCACTCAGGGCATGTGATGCAACCGGGATTTACCACATCTACACCCAGAGCTGGTTGAGACATAAGGCTGGACACTTCAGGCTGATAGCATTGGTGAGTTTCGGTGAGCAAATGCAGACCCTTTGAAGTCATACTGCCTGGTATCCATTCCATGGGTCCCAACTCTCCAGGATCAAGGGATTCTTCCTCCAGCTAAAACATGCATGGGAAACCCAGAGTATCGTCCACCGTGTGATTGGGAAACGATTTAAAATGCATCTCAGATTTCGTATACTGGTCCTCGGGTTCACCATTCCAGATGCTTTACTAACACTCTCCCCGCTTGGAGAGTCAGTGCCTTTAACCTCCTGTTTGGCACAGCTTGCAATTTCTGTGCAAGATGAACAGGAATAGGGAGAACCAATGAGAGACTAGCTGTAGGTGTCTGCACGGGCAAATGTAACGCTCATTGCCGACCAGGAAGAGGAATTAAACAAAGGCTCAGCGTGCCCTGCTGAAAACAGATTAGGGCCTGAAGCAATCCTGCGGTTTTGTGCCCAGCTCACAAGAAAGCGAGTTGAAGAAAGGAGCTCAGGGGCACTGTAATTCAGAAACCTGCAGAGTTATAAATGACAGCTATCCTCCAAAAATATATTGAAGTAAGCCTGCGAAGGGGACTTGAAAGCGCGGCAGAGTTTCAGGAAAACCATTGCAGGGGGTAGACTGGAATTGCCCTGAAAGCATAGGAAAAGAGGCCGAACGTCGACAATGATGCACTTGGCCAAAAAGGGCGTATGCGTTTTTTCCTGAATATATTCAGGAAAAAACGCATACGCCCTTTTTGGCCAACCAAGCAAGCCTGTAAAGGAAATCTGCACTACAATGAAGTCTCACTGCCCCCCGGGCAAAAGGGCCATCTGAAAAAAGGGTAAAATCCAGAAAGGTAGGACAGGTTATGGAGAACAGGGAGCCTTGTTATGCTGATTGGCAGGATGTAAATTGCCAGCAGCCACCCTGGAGAAGTGTATGGTGTTTCCTGAAACACGTAAGAAATAAAGGAACACAGCCTATGGCAATTGCACTTATGGTCCTATTCCTTAGGGAAATTAAAATCAAAAACAGACAGCCACCCGTAAGTTTGGGATGGCTGTGTTCCCAAGAAGCTCGTGTACAGTACCAGGTAAATATCCCAGAAAGCAAAAAATGGATAAAAAAGTTGTGGCACGTACGTGCAATGCAGTATCACTCAGCAATGAAACCTGTGTCATCAGGCCCGTAGCGGCATAGTGTGTGGATGCAGGTACGGTGATTTTACGTGAACTACGTCACACAGAAAAAGAAACATCATAAGATATCACTAATACACGGAATGTAAACTTGACTACACATGAACTGAATTACAAAACAGAACAGGGTCTCAAATTTAGAAAAACAACTAGTGCTTGCTGATTGGGAAAGGAGCCTTGGGGTGCTGCATAAAACCAGAGACTGAAATTAGCACAGATAACTTTCCATAAGCCAAATATGTAATAGACAAGGCCTACCCCTTGCTCAACGAAATGGACCCAACACCACATATTCAACGCCTAGGAATATACCTGACTAGGAAGAATCTTAAAACCCATGGATATATATGTCTCCGTAAGAGAATCAAGCGTGTGTACAGCAGCTGAAACACAGCAGTGAAAATCCGATAAATCCCATTATCAAAATAAATTTCGAAAACAAAACACAAAGACAGTGAAATAGAGAGAAATTCTTAAATAATTCACTCAGGGCATGTGATGCAACCGGGATTGACCACATCTACACCCAGAGCTGGTTGAGACATAAGGCTGGACACTTCAGGCTGATAGCATTGGTGAGTTTCGGTGAGCAAATGCAGACCCTTTGAAGTCATACTGCATGGTACCCATTCCATGGGTCCCAACTCTCCAGGTTCAAGGGATTCTTCCTCCAGCTAAAACCTGCATGGGAAACCCAGAGTATCGTCCACCGTGTGATTGGGAAACGATTTAAAATGCATCTCAGATTTCGTATACTGGTCCTCGGGTTCACCATTCCAGATGCTTTACTAACACTCTCCCCGCTTGGAGAGTCAGTGCCTTTAACCTCCTCTTTGGCACAGCTTGCAATTTCTGTGCAAGATGAACAGGAATAGGGAGAACCAATGAGACACTAGCTGTAGGTGTCTGCACGGGCAAATGTAACGCTCATTTCCCAACAGGAAGAGGAATTAACCAAAGGCTCAGCGTGCCCTGCTGAAAACAGATTAGAGCCTGAAGCAATCCTGCGGTTTTGTGCCCAGCTCACAAGAAAGCGAGTTGAAGAAAGGAGCTCAGGGGCACTGTAATTCACAAACCTGCAGAGTTATAAATGACAGCTATCCTCCAAAAATATATTGAAGTAAGCCTGCGAAGGGGACTTGAAAGCGCGGCAGAGTTTCAGGTAAACCATTGCAGGGGGTAGACTGGAATTGCCCTGAAAGCATAGGAAAAGAGGCCGAACGTCGACAATGATGCACTTGGCCAAAAAGGGCGTATGCGTTTTTTCCTGAATATATTCAGGAAAAAACGCATACGCCCTTTTTGGCCAACCAAGCAAGCCTGTAAAGGAAATCTGCACTACAATGAAGTCTCACTGCCCCCCGGGCAAAAGGGCCATCTGAAAAAAGGGTAAAATCCAGAAAGGTAGGACAGGATATGGAGAACAGGGAGCCTTGTTATGCTGATTGGCAGGATGTAAATTGCCAGCAGCCACCCTGGAGATGTGTATGGTGTTTCCTGAAACACGTAAGAAATAAAGCAACACAGCCTATGGCAATTGCACTTATGGTCCTATTCCTTAGGGAAATTAAAATCAAAAACAGACAGCCACCCGAAAGTTTGTGACGGCTGTGTTCCCAAGAAGCTCGTGTACAGTACCACGTAAATATCCCAGAAAGCAAAAAATGGATAAAGAAGTTGTGGCACGTACGTGCAATGCAGTATCACTCAGCAATGAAATCTGTGTCATCAGGCCCGTAGCGGCATAGTGAGTGGATGCAGGTACGGTGATTTTACGTGAACTACGTCACACAGAAAAAGAAACATCATAAGATATCACTAATACACGGAATGTAAACTTGACTACACATGAACTGAATTACAAAACAGAACAGGGTCTCAAATTTAGAAAAACAACTAGTGCTTGCTTATTGGGAAAGGTGCCTTGGGGTGCTGCATAAAACCAGAGACTGAAATTAGCACAGATAACTTTCCATAAGCCAAATATGTAATAGACAAGGCCTACTCCTTGCTCAACGAAATGGACCCAACACCACATATTCAACGCCTAGGAATATACCTGACTAGGAAGAATCTTAAAACCCATGGATATATATGTCTCCGTAAGAGAATCAAGCGTGTGTACAGCAGCTGAAACGCAGCAGTGAAAATCCGATAAATCCCATTATCAAAATAAATTTCGAAAACAAAACACAAAGACAGTGAAATAGAGAGCAATTCTTAAATAATTCACTCAGGGCATGTGATGCAACCGGGATTGACCACATCTACACCCAGAGCTGGTTGAGACATAAGGCTGGACACTTCAGGCTGATAGCATTGGTGAGTTTCCGTGAGCAAATGCAGACCCTTTGAAGTCATACTGCATGGTACCCATTCCATGGGTCCCAACTCTCCAGGTTCAAGGCATTCTTCCTCCAGCTAAAACATGCATGGGAAACCCAGAGTATCGTCCACCGTGTGATTGGGAAACGATTTAAAATGCATCTCAGATTTCGTATACTGGTCCTCGGGTTCACCATTCCAGATGCTTTACTAACACTCTCCCCGCTTGGAGAGTCAGTGCCTTTAACCTCCTGTTTGGCACAGCTTGCAATTTCTGTGCAAGATGAACAGGAATAGGGAGAACCAATGAGAGACTAGCTGTAGGTGTCTGCACGGGCAAATGTAACGCTCATTGCCGACCAGGAAGAGGAATTAAACAAAGGCTCAGCGTGCCCTGCTGAAAACAGATTAGGGCCTGAAGCAATCCTGCGGTTTTGTGCCCAGCTCACAAGAAAGCGAGTTGAAGAAAGGAGCTCAGGGGCACTGTAATTCACAAACCTGCAGAGTTATAAATGACAGCTATCCTCCAAAAATATATTGAAGTAAGCCTGCGAAGGGGACTTGAAAGCGCGGCAGAGTTTCAGGAAAACCATTGCAGGGGGTAGACTGGAATTGCCCTGAAAGCATAGGAAAAGAGGCCGAACGTCGACAATGATGCACTTGGCCAAAAAGGGCGTATGCGTTTTTTCCTGAATATATTCCTGAATATATTCAGGAAAAAACGCATACGCCCTTTTTGGCCAACCAAGCAAGCCTGTAAAGGAAATCTGCACTACAATGAAGTCTCACTGCCCCCCGGGCAAAAGGGCCATCTGAAAAAAGGGTAAAATCCAGAAAGGTAGGACAGGATATGGAGAACAGGGAGCACTGTTATGCTGATTGGCAGGATGTAAATTGCCAGCAGCCACCCTGGAGAATTGTATGGTGTTTCCTGAAACACGTAAGAAATAAAGCAACACAGCCTATGGCAATTGTACTTATGGTCCTATTCCTTAGGGAAATTAAAATCAAAAACAGACAGCCACCCGAAAGTTTGGGACGGCTGTGTTCCCAAGAAGCTCGTGTACAGTACCAGGTAAATATCCCAGAAAGCAAAAAATGGATAAAAAAGTTGTGGCACGTACGTGCAATGCAGTATCACTCAGCAATGAAATCTGTGTCATCAGGCCCTTAGCGGCATAGTGAGTGGATGCAGGTACGGTGATTTTACGTGAACTACGTCACACAGAAAAAGAAACATCATAAGATATCACTAATACACGGAATGTAAACTTGACTACACATGAACTGAATTACAAAACAGAACAGGGTCTCAAATTTAGAAAAACAACTAGTGCTTGCTTATTGGGAAAGGTGCCTTGGGGTGCTGCATAAAACCAGAGACTGAAATTAGCACAGATAACTTTCCATAAGCCAAATATGTAATAGACAAGGCCTACTCCTTGCTCAACGAAATGGACCCAACACCACATATTCAACGCCTAGTAATATACCTGACTAGGAAGAATCTTAAAACCCATGGATATATATGTCTCCGTAAGAGAATCAAGCGTGTGTACAGCAGCTGAAACGCAGCAGTGAAAATCCGATAAATCCCATTATCAAAATAAATTTCGAAAACAAAACACAAAGACAGTGAAATAGAGAGCAATTCTTAAATAATTCACTCAGGGCATGTGATGCAACCGGGATTGACCACATCTACACCCAGAGCTGGTTGAGACATAAGGCTGGACACTTCAGGCTGATAGCATTGGTGAGCTTCGGTGAGCAAATGCAGACCCTTTGAAGTCATACTGCATGGTACCCATTCCATGGGTCCCAACTCTCCAGGTTCAAGGCATTCTTCCTCCAGCTAAAACATGCATGGGAAACCCAGAGTATCGTCCACCGTGTGATTGGGAAACGATTTAAATTGCATCTCAGTTTTCGTATCCTGGTCCTAGGGTTCACCATTCCAGATGCTCTACTAACACTCTCCCCGCTTGGAGAGTCAGTGCCTTTAACCTCCTCTTTGGCACAGCTTGCAATTTCTGTGCAAGATGAACAGGAATAGGGAGAACCAATGAGAGACTAGCTGTAGGTGTCTGCACGGGCAAATGTAACGCTCATTGCCCACCAGGAAGAGGAATTAAACAAAGGCTCAGTGTGCCCTGCTGGAAACAGATTAGGGCCTGAAGCAATCCTGCGGTTTTGTGCCCAGCTCACAAGAAAGCGAGATGAAGAAAGGAGCTCAGGGGCACTGTAATTCACAAACCTGCAGAGTTATAAATGACAGCTATCCTCCAAAAATATATTGAAGTA